>NW_007578575.1:37154-38416 GCF_000690725.1 Stegastes partitus
TCCCCTGCGGGGGTTTTCGGTTCCTTCCCACTGTTGTGGACTGCTTGCGGACTGCTGAAGCTTATAGGGAATCCAGATGTTTTGGATTGTTGGGTGTTTCTGTTTCTGCCTTTGTGAAGCGCTATGAGGTGACTTGTTGTTGTAAATATGCGCTATACAAATAAAATTGAATTGAATTGAATTGAATTGTTGTGTAGTTAAGTGTAGCAACTTTTGTTTTCCCACCCCCTCATCCCCACTCTCACCCAAGCAGTCGAGGCAGATGGCCATCTTCCCTGAGCCTGGGTCTGCTTGAAGTTTTTTTTCCCCCTCCTTCCTTGCTCAGAGGAAGTTCAAAGGCTAGTTTGGATTGTTGGGTTCTCTGTGTAAACTTGTACGGTCTATACCTTACTTTGTTAAGCGCATGTGTTGTAAACTGCGCTTGTCATGTCCATCAAGTTTCTGTTTCATGTTTGCACATTTTGTCTTATCTTTCCTGTTTTATTTTGAAAGCACTAATCTGTTGTCTCTGCTCTTTTTACTTCCTGCATGCCCTGCCCCCGTCTCCTCACACGTGCTCCCTGATGGTTTTCCCTCACCTGTTTCCCATCTCCCCTCATTACCTCATGTATATTACCCTGTGTGTCTCAAGGTCTCGTTGCAATAAGATAAAAATACAGAAAATATAATATAGAAAAAGTCAATAAATTTAACAGAATATATGAGATAACAGAAATGTGCAAATGGACAGAATGTGCAAATGTGCTTAAAAAGTCTTATAGCTGATGGGAGGAATGACCTCCTGTGACGTTCCTTGGTGCAGCAGGGTTGTATCAGTCTGTTGCTGAAGCTGCTCCTCAGATTGTCCACAGTTTTATGGAGGGGTGCGAGGTATTGTCGATAATGACCTGCAGTTTGATCAGCATCCTCTGCTCCACCACCTATTAGTTTGCTTTCCTGCAATTTTTCAAGATTCCAGGATATACAGTGAAAGAAACAAATGCATTCCCATTTATGCAGAATGTGCAAAGAAATCAATATTTTAGTAAGTATACGAAGACATTTTTGGTGCAGTCAAAATGTATTATTTATTTAAGGTTTTAAAAAGGCTAAAATCGAAAACAACAATGGTTGGGTCCTTCAGATAACGAATCTGATTGATTATCATGCACCATGTTTGATGACAATAAAGCATTCTATCTATCTATCTACTGTAGCTATCAGTGACAATTAAATGTAAAGTACTGAACATTAAAAACATCTTTTATTAATATTATTATTAT
>NW_007578575.1:38911-46539 GCF_000690725.1 Stegastes partitus
ATGTATGTGTTTGTGTAAGTCCATGGACTCCATCGCTGGCCAGACTCAACAGCTCCATAACAAAGTGTGATATTCAAATGTCACCACTTACTGAACATTGTATTATTGATCTCTCACTGTCTTTTGTAACTAAAAAACAGAAATCCAATAACGTTTGGAAATTCAACAATACATTATTACTAAACAAATAATTTTGTGGACAAGTGAAATCAATATTCAGTGAAATAATTAAGATGGACACTTCAAATATTAGCAAATGGGAATGGTTTAAATTTCGGGTAAAACAACAAGCAATTGAATCAGGGCAAAAAATTACTGAAGCTCGTAAAATGAAACAAAAAGAACTGGCTGGAAAAATAAGTTCACTCTGTGAAAAGCCCAACTTAACAGAGGAAGACAAGGAACAATTACATTCTTTTCAAAATCAACTAGATGAGCTTTATTTAGAGAAGGCAAAAGGTGCCTTTGTAAGATCTAAAGCCAAATGGATTGAACAAGGTGAAAAAAATTCATCATATTTTTACACTCTTGAGAAAAGAAGACAAACTAAGAAAAACATCACTATGTTAAATAAAAATGGTGTCATTATAAAAGATTCCGCACAAATAACACAAGAAATAACTAAATTCTATAGAAACTTATATAAGAAAAAATTTATTAAAGAAGAATGGGATATTTTTATGAACACAGTTAAAGACAACATTAATAAAGTACCAACTGAAGACAAGACATTACTCGAAGAGGATAGAACTATACAAGAGATAGAAACTGCTTTGAAACAAATGAAAAATGGTAAATCACCAGGTATTGATGGTCTAACCATAGAATTTTATAAAATGTTTTGAAACAGCTTTTATTGAATGCATTTGAAGACTGTATAAATAACGGTCAATTATCCCCAACAGTGAAAACTGGCTTAATAACTTTGTTACCCAAACCAAACAAGGATCTTTTAGAATTAGATCATTGGAGACCTATTACTTTATTATGTAGTGATTATAAATTATTAGCTCTTGTTTATGCCAATAGAATCAAAGGTGTCTTGAGTAAATTAGTTGATGAATTTCAATCAGCTTTTATTAAAGGGACAGTTATACAAAACAATGTTAGGTTAATTTTAGATATGTTAGACTATCACACCCTTACAAACTCAGAAAACTTAATATTGTTTATTGATTTTTTCAAGGCATTTGATTCCATTGAGCATGATTTTTTACTTCAATCACTACATATGTTTGGTTTTGGTGACAAATTTTGCCCAAATAATTAAAATGTTTTATAATGAAATTTATAGTTATGTTCCTGTACATCCTGGCATCACACCAAGGATTAATGTCTCTTGTGGAATACGTCAAGGTTGCCCAATTTAACCCAAACTATTTGTTCTCTGTACACAACTAATGGCTTATCTCGTAATAATAATCAAGATTTGGAAGGAATTAAAATGTTTGACACTGAATTTAAAATAAGTCAGTTTGCTGATGATACTGTTATTTTTTTGAAAAATAAATCAATACTCAAGAAAGCCTTAGAAGTAATCTCAGTGTTCTCTCGAGCATCAGGTCTTTGTCTTAACCTCAAAAAATGTGAACTGTTTCCACTTTATGATTGTAATTATAATGAACTTGAGTCAATTCCTGTAAAAAATGAAATTAAATACTTAGGAATTCAACTATCCAGAGAGGTCAAAACAAGAGAATCCAAAAAATTTTAAGGAAAAAATAGAAGAAATGACAAAAAGTCTCAATCACTGGTTAACAAGAGATCTAACTATGTTTGGTCGAAGCTTATTATCAAAATCAGAAGGTATCTCCAAATTAATATATCCAAGCTATTCCCTATATATCACCCCACAAAATATTAAAAGAAACAAATAGAATACTATATCAATTCATTTGGCGCAATAAATATATAATAAATATTAAAAAATCACAACTTCTTAAAGATTATAATAAAGGAGGTTTAAAAACTATTGACTTCAAATGTATAGTTGGTGTTTTCAGTGTTAATTGGATCAAATCTTTTTGAAGTAACCCTGACTCTATATGGTTTGCTACCCCAAAAGGTATTTTTGATAAAATGGGAGGAATGGATTTTCTTTTGAGATGTGATTTTGAAATATCCAAATTGCCTGTAAAATTGTCTGAACACCACAAACAGATTCTTCACTATTGGAAGATGGCGTTTACCCATAATTTTTCTCCACGTGGCTCCACCTTGTGGAATAATAGAGCTATTACATCTAACAGAAAAACTTTATTCATTCGAAGTTGGTATAAGAAAGATATCATTTTTGTCACAGACATACTAGATAGTCGTGGTCAAATTCTTAGCTTCCCTGAGTTCAAAGCCAAATATGGCATTCAAAGTTCAAATAGAGAGTATCAAAAGGTTTGCAAAGCAATACCTATTGCTTTACTAAATTTAATTCAAAGTTACCTACATTACTCTAAAGGAACAATAACCTTGCTCAAAATTCAGCTAAACCAGGTTTCTTTACTTGAAAGGAAATGTAAAAACAATTTTATCAATAAATTATTCAAAGATCAAATATTTCATAACATTGATAGAATTGTAAAAATGTATAATAGTGATGAAAAAATAACCAACAAATGGGTAAAATTTATGAAATGGTCAATTTCCCCTAAAATTAAGGAAATGCAGTTTAAAATAATCAATGGTTGCTATCCTTCGGCAACAATTCTGAAAAAGAGGTTTGGTTTCGAGGTGGAGCCGTGTGTTTTTTGCTCACAAGAAGAGGAAACAATTGAACATCTTTTTTTTTCATGTAACATAATTAAAACCTTTTGGCATGATTTAATAAACTGGTTGAAAATTAAAATAGATACAGTTGCACATTTGAAATTGGAACAAGTGTTATGCGGTAACTACAACATGCCAAACAAATTTTTCAAAATCTGCAATATAATAATAATTATGGGTAAATACCACATTCATAAAAGTAAATGGCAAAATAAAAGTCCATCCCTTGCACTGTTCAAAGCAGAACTTGAAGCTTAATTTGCTTCCTCATCACTAATTAAAGACTCGAGTCCAGAAATAGAAAACCTCTGTGATGATGTCTCTAAATATGTGTTATTGTAATGTTAATGAATTATTAACTTTCTGATACTCACTTTTGCTGTTATTATGAACTCCAAAGGATGGCCTTGCTGTAAGTTGTGTGTTTTCTTGTTCTATATTATGCTGTTCTCAGGTCAAAGCAAAATGTACTTCTGAACTGCACTTTTCTCCCATTGAGAGTTTTGTAAATTGTCTGAATTTGTTAATAAAATTAAAAAAAATACCTAGTCTAGCTTGCTGTCACTTACTCTGCAGCCACGGAGTCACAAGAAGAATGTCTGGGATCAGAGCGCCCCCTGCCATGAGGTAAGAGAACTGCCTGCCTCACCTGGAACTTCTTTTCAGCCATTTATAATCACTCAGCACACGAAACACATTACACACATACAGTTCGTAATAAAAAAAACACTACAATATTATATACAACAGCTCTATTGAGGTCTGACCGAATGTCAAAAGAAAACCATTAACTCTCAAATGTTAAGAATTTGATTTTAAAAAAAATAAAATAAATGTGCTATGCAGTTTTCTTAATTTATAGTTCATTTATAATTTATAGCATAACAGACATTTTTGTTTATCAAATGGTCAAAAGAACAGGAAAATGCATAGATTAAGGTCACACATAGTCAGTGTATTTACTGTGTGAGGAACAATCATATTTACTGTCTGGCTCATTCAAGTAGATCAAAAGAATTCAATGATGGCCACACGTGCCTTCAATGTATTGATAAATCTTAGTTGCTGGGGGCTTGTCACATGTGCAGATGGGCACCTTGGGGACCAAATGGTTTACTCAGTTGAAGTAAGTTGCCTCCTTTGCTCACTGTTATTGCATTATGTTTCTTTATTTTGCACAAGGTACCAGCAGTATGTATAATGCTATGCAGATAAGGTTTTGATAACGTTTTGTTAAGGTTTTGATAAGTGCCTTTACTTTTCTTTCAAATGTTTTAGGTTTGCTAAGAAATTAGTGTTATGCTGTGTAAGCATTGGGCTGCAAGGTGGCACAGTTGGTAGCACTGTTGCCTCGCAGCAAGAAGGTTGCCGGTTCGCGTCCTGGTGGGGGCACCGGAATCTTTCTGCGTGGAGTTTGCATGTTCTCCCTGTGCAGCGTGGGTTCTCTCCGGGTTCTCCGGCTTCCTCCCACACAGTCCAAAAACATGTTGAGGTTAATTGGTGATTCTAAATTGTCCGTAGGTGTGACTGCGAGTGTGCTTGGTTGTCTGTCTCTAAGTGTGGCCCTGCGATGGATTGGCGACCTGTCCAGGGTGTCCCCTGCCTTCACCCTAAGTCGGCTGGGATAGGCTCCAGCCCCCCCGCGACCCCAATGAGGATTAAGCGGTGTATAGAAAATGGATGGATGGATGTGTAAGCATTCCAAATGATTCTTCTCTGTTGAGCCTTAGTTGCCTTATTAAAGCTGTTGTCATTTCTACATTCATACTTTTGAATGTTGCAACTTGCAGGGTTTACGCTGGCATATCTGAAAAACAATAAAGCATAGTGAAAAATACAGAGAAATATAAAGCATAATCTTTTCATGTAAATTATATTTCACAGGTGTTTTCTGCTAACTTATACTATTGCATGATGGCTTCTTGCAGTGTTTATTAGTTACGCTACCTGATTGTAACTGACATTTGGTTTATATGATGAACAGTTGCATCCATTCAACACAAAAATCACACTCACGTCACAGAAGAAAGCTGCTTTAACATTTTTAACATCTTCCCTGCTTTCCCAAGTGCCTCTGGTGGCAGGTATAACTTAGTGCTGCTCTACAGGTATTTCTGTTTTTATATGGATCATTACTTTATGGTGTTTTAATAAGAAATGTCTATCAGACTCATTTACATTGAAACTCTATGATCATTACACACACACACACACACACACACACACATACAGTCGTTCTCAAATGTATTCATACCCTCCCACTAAAAAACGGAAAAAAACAGCTGTCACTGAAAAAAGTGGAAATTGACAAAAGTAATAATAAAGAAAAATGTAATAAAAATCATGACATTGCCTTTGAGCTGTGGTTCAAACGATTTTTATTTATTTATTTATTTATTTATTTATTTTTACAAAAAAACAAGCATGATGGGGCCCGTAAACTAATATTTTGTTGATCAACCCTTTGAGGCAATCACTGCAATCAAGTGTTTTCTGTAACACTCAATCAGACTTTTGCACCTGTTGACAGGTATTTTGGTTTTGGCCCACTGCTCATCAGCAAAGTGTTCTAATTTGTCTAGGACAGTTTTTTATTTATTTATTTATTTTACAGTATTCTTTTTCAACCCGTCTGGTGACATCGATAAGAAATAAAAACAACTCGTTCCCACGCATTAATATCTCGTGGCCACGAGTTATTAATGCGTGGGAACCATATAGTTAAGTCGTGGCCACGAGATATTAATGCGTGGGAACGATATACTTACGTCGTGGCCACGAGATATTAATGCGTGGGAATGACATAATTATCACACGGTGTTTCATCTCAAGAGGTCGCAGGATATCGGTATAGTTCATTCCAAGGTTAAAATAAAATGAAATGAAATCAAAATGCTCCATGTTTCATGCAAGTACGCCCGTTATCCTTAATCGACAGCTGGTATGACCGCACTGTGAACTTCTCTTATTTCTTCATATTAGTAATGCGTGGCCACGACTTAACTATGTCGTTCCCACGCATTAATTACCTTTGGCCACGATTTACTAATGCGTGGGAACGAGTTATTTTTTATTTCTTATCGATGTCACCAGACGGGCTCCCTACAAAAGCAATGTCTTATTTCACTAAATTATAATTTAATTTAATTATATATATATATATATATATATATATATATAAGAAATAATATTTAACAACCGAAGGGAACCATTGACATCTGATGAACTGCAGAAGAAGAGAAGAAGAAAAGCTGTCGTAAAACAATATTACGACAGTTACATCACTTTACGGACACCACCATGTAACTGCAGCTGTCCGCTGTCCTTGTAAAGACGCACTGCACATGTAAGTGTTTACTGCTGTTTGCTGATTAAATAGAAGATTTAGCCACAGTTCCAGCCACACAGGTTTAACATGTAGTGAGGTGAAGCGGTTGTATTTGCGGGTATTACCTTTTTGGTTCAGTTAGTACAGTCAGGTTACTGTCCGATGTAAGCAAATAAAATAATATGTTGTAAAACATTATTCTCAAGTTCAGTGTGTCGATTTGCAATCATACAGGATATTTTTAGACGGCTACAGTGTCGCTTCTAAGTGTTTCAGCTGTGGTTAAGTGCACTGAGAAGAATTAGCAAGTGCTGCTAAGTTAGCATACAACCTGTGTCGATATATCTTTTCGCCGTCGACATGTGTTTTCCTTTAGTATAACCTAAATCAAACTGCATCCAAACTCAAACCCACGTGACCGCAATGGACGTTTGAGGAGAAAATTTTACAACTAAACTCAGGCACTAAATTCAAGGGTTCGTTTACTTTTTTTTTTTTTACCAGCACTAAGAATATGAATAATTTTAGATCCCCAAACGAAATAGCAGATGAGTCCGACTTTTCACTTAAGTTTCAGCTTGTTTCAAGCCTAGGAAGAACAAGTCTGCAGGATTACCATGACATGTGTTGACCAATATGACAGGCATTAATCTCGTACGTATGTATGGTCCGTTATTCTGATATATTTCCCAGTATGCCCTTGATACACCTTTACCTTTACATTGTGCCTTTTTGTAGTGTCTCACTGGGGGGAACTCTAAATATATGACTTTGATACACAAAGACGAGTTTTTAGGGGTTTATCTGATGATGGGAGAGGGACTTTAACCCTGACAACATGGTGACAACCTATTCTGAAGGTATACCGTGTAATTGCTGTAGCATTGATGAATGGAGTGTAACAAAGCTAAGGATATTCCCATGACACGGCAACAGGGGTTCTATGCCTGAAATGAACTCTCCATCACCTAGAGCACATATGTCAAACTCAAGGCCCGCGGACCCGTCACGTCATTATATGTGGTCTGCGAGAGATGTGTGTTTCCTAATCTGATAAATTAATGGGATTTACCTGATATATATATATAATATAGCGTAATATAATGTTATAATTTATGTTATAATAACAACACAGCAATGTGCCTGCACAGGGTGAAACAGTCAGTTTTACTGTTGCTGTGTTCCAGTGACACAACGATACATAGCTGATTATGTTTTTGTTTTTTGTTTTTAATAAAAATAAAAAAAAGCAACAAACCGAGGTGAGAGAGGGAGCAGTCCGACACACCTGATGATAAAACTGTTCAGGTGCAGGCAGACAGATCTCGACTGAGTCAGTTAGGTAGAAAAAGTAGCCCCACATTTAATCTGGAAGATTCAAATTTTAACAGCGATCACAATTCTGATTCTATAAACATGATGGCCAGTGGTATGGACATTTAAGAGTGCATCCACGATAGGACCAGGCGGGGGTGGCACAAGCCATCTCACTGATTTCAATGAAACTTTGCCAGTTTAAAGGGGTCCACCCAAAACT
>NW_007578575.1:46908-55970 GCF_000690725.1 Stegastes partitus
AACTGTTAAAATACCCAAAGTTTAGGCCAAAATATCTCCAATGCCCAAGCATGCTTCAAAAAGCTGAGCATACCGTCTAAAATGTGGGACTTCATACTAACATTATCTGCAAAAAAATCTTTGGGCACTCACTAAATTATTTTACAGGAGGACTGCAAACTTGTCCCCCACCGCAGGTTACCCGCTTCAGCTTTTTTTCATTATAACGCGTTGATTCTGTAATTATGGCACAGCAACAGACAGAAAATGCCACAAAATGGTTACACACCATACACTTTAATGAAATAGAACCAATTATATTTAATTGCTTAAATAAAAACAAATACTTTGCCCACCACAGGGTACCCGCGTACATTTTTCATCACTAAAGCAGGAGATGGAACCATTGAGGTAGGAATAATGTGCCTTCTCTTCTGTCTTTATCGCTCGCTGCCCACTGTAAACTAGTTTCTCTTGAGTCCGCTCTTTGTTGCGCTAACCGATTACAAATTTGGATAACTGATAAGAAAGCCAAGAAAGATGTCAAAGCCTATATTCTTCAGAGTATTAGTTTCAAAAGTACATTGATTTTCACTTACATAAGGATAAAACATTGGTTATGCACATAAGCGTGCGCAAAAGTTAATGGGACGGAGTACATTTTAAATCCAAATCAACAGCCACAGGAAAAAGCAAGCGATAAAGACAGAAGAGAAGGCACATGATTCCTACCTCAATGGTTCCATCTCCTGCTTTAGTGATGGCCACCGATAGATGCCAGGACTTCCCCTTCTTTCCAAACCAGTCGTGCTGCGTTTCCCAAAAACTGGTTGGAATGAACTTCATTGCCCAGTCCACTCTGAGCAGCATGTGCAATGGTTTCAGGTTATCAATAATTTTACTCTTGGCCTCGTCCTGGTGAACTGAACAGAGAACGTGTGACTTCCAATCCTCTACGCTCGACGCAGCGCAGCTTGAATCAGGCTGTAACTCCTCTGGTTTATCAGGACTGAAAATGGATTATTTTACAGCCAAACGCTTTTCTCCTTTTTAGGCGTATTAAGCAACCAAAATTGAGTCGTAAGCGAAATAATTTATTTCCAGTAGAACAAAATCTTTTTGATAAAGTTGTCTGTATCAAGATGTGATGTCAGCCGTGCAAGTTTCAAGCAAATGTATTATTCCATTATTAGACGAACAAAAGCCATTTTTTTATTATAAAATCATTCTCACATTCAAATACAGACAAAGTAAGCATTTTGATAGTGTTCTATGAGTCCTGGTTTGACTTAGCGAAGAGTGAGTCCCGTCACATAGTTCACTTATACAATAACAGAGGTCATTATTAAGCTGCCGATTCTTATTTTTATGGCTGAGGTAAAACAAAAGCTTTCAAAATGGTTCTATTTCATTAAAGTTTATGGTGTGTAACCATTTTGCAGCACTTTCTGTCTTGCTATGCCATTATTACTGAATTGGCGCGTTATAATGAAAAAAAATGTACGCGGGTACCCTGTGGTGGGCAAAGTATTTGTTTTTATTTAAGCAATTAAATATAATTGGTTCTATTTCATTAAAGTGTATGGTGTGTAACCATTTTGTGGCATTTTCCGTCTGTTGCTGTGCCATAATAACAGAATCAACGCGTTATAATGAAAAAAAAAACTGAAGCGGGTAACCTGCAGTGGGGGACAAGTTTGCAGTCCTCCTGTAAAATAATTTAGTGAGTGCCCAAAGATTTTTTTGCAGATAATGTTAGTATGAAGTCCCACCTTTTAGACGGTATGCTTAGCTTTTTGAAGCATGCTTGGGCATTGGAGATATTTTGGCCTAAACTTTGGGTATTTTAACAGTTTTCACTGTTGGGTGAGAGAGGCGGTCTTGGCTGACATGATTTGTGTGATGAAACTCGTCGTAGGAGAACGAAATGTTGACAATAGATTGTCCTTGGGTAGGATAACATTCACTGAAAATATGAAAAGATTTGGCTGAATTCTTAAAGCAGTAGAGCTTTATACTTCTGACCATTTTTTAGGCGATTTTTGGTCATTTTTGCAAAAAAAACAAGGAGGGGTGGTGAAATCCCCCCAGTTTGACCAAATTTCCTTAAACTTAGACTGAAATAATTTTGGGTGGACCCCTTTAAACTGGCAAAGTTTCGCTGAAATCGGTGAGATGGCTTGTGCCACCCCCGCCTGGTCCTATCGTGAATGCACTCTTAAAATGCGCTCAGCTCGTAGAAAAGTCAGTTCATAAAAACCTCTGCTAAAAACGCTGCTCATAGAAAACTTTTCAACTTGGGCAAATTTGTGTTGAACGCGCTTTCCACTGTTTTCCAACTAATGTTTGGTCGCTCACCTGTCAGAGGAGCTGCACTGCAGACACCTGGTAGCATCTAATGGACCTGCATGTGAGGCGTTCAGGGAACATTGGTAAAATGTACCATCAACTCATACACATGTTCAGCAAGCGTTTAGCCTGTTTCCAGCTAATGACTGATATCAGAAGAGGATGGGTGACAAAATAAATATATTTTCAGGTTTAAACATTTTACAAATGTATCACTGAAAATCAATGCAGCATAACTAAGTTATGCAAAAACAGCTGTTCATCAGCATGCATGATGGATTAATAGCTGTGGCAATGCTGAACCAAAATAAGGGGGTGGGGCGAGTAAATCATTAGCTGGTGCAACCAATGAAGAAAGTAGGTAATACCAGTGCTACCATTGGAAAAGTTAGTCTGGAGCCCTGCTACATGTGTTTTACTTTTAGATAAAGGCATGCAACAATAGTTGTACATACAATAAATAGCAATCAAATGCAGAGACAATTATATAACAGTATGTTAAGGAGTCGTTACATTTATACAGTCTTTCAATTACAACTGGCCCTTTGAGGGCAAACATAATGCTTATGTGGTCCGGGATGAAAATTAGTTTGACACCCCTGACCTGGAGAGATGGAATTTTCCAACATAAAAAATATCATGATTCTGTAAAGACTTGATTTCTATATCTTCTGTATGACATACAAGCTCATTCATATACTCATGAGTGTATTGTTTTTCTCCTTCACAGATGTCACCTACTGAAGCAAGCTGACACAAAATCAGTCAAGAACAAGGACGCAACATGGCATCTCAATTCCTGAAGTACTCGGTACTTCTTCAGAAATACCGGACTCCGCTGCTCATTGCGAGCTGTGGTGGGGTCTTTGCAGCCAACATGTTCTACCATGTTTGCCCTGACATGTCCTATCGTCAGCTCTATCAAGCCTGGCACAATGGAGAGCCTGTCACGCTGTCTGAAAAGCTGGAGGATGTTTTTCAGCAGGTAGCGTATTTGTGTGCAGAGGTTTCACCTCAAGGTCACATTAAGTAGAATTTTATTGTAAACTTAGTTAGATCTTTACAAATATCTGCAGAGGGTGTAGATGACATACAGTCACATTACACCTAGAAGCACACTACTGACAGCCACTGAGCTATATTAAAGAACTGTGTTTTGGCAATAACATTTATATTGGTAATGGCTACTTGAATTGAATGCATGCACAATATTTTTACAACAGTTTATTACAGCACACAAAAAGTTTATTTTCCACTTACAAAACATTAAACAGTGCTTAATGGGGAAAAAGTGATGTAGAATAAAATTAGTTGTGTTGTTGTTTTTATTTGTAGGTGTTGAAGGACTATGGTGTCAGCTCCGCCAAGAATTTCTCTGCCTTTGCCTCCTTTGGCTTCCATCCAGTCGGTGCCGGTGTTCCATGGCTTCCCGAAGGGGCCCAAATTGGCATCCCAGCCAACTTTAACAGCAGTGCCAAAGACCCAAGTGGAATTACCAATCGCACCATTTTCATCAATGGCAAAACAGTGGATTGGAGCAGTGAAGTTGGTTCTGCTCTAAAGGAGGCACTGGTGTTTTCCCACGATGCACAGAAGTTCGCCATAGCGCGAGAGGTGGCCCGCTTGCAATCTGGAGGACCTATTATAAGTGCAGCTGTTGCCCCGTTCTGTCTTAGTGGGGTTTGGGTGTACAGTGTGGTGCTGAAGCAGGTGTTTGGGCTTCACACTGGGCCTATGCTGCTTCGTGGAGCTGCAAATGTTCTCGGGCTGGGCATTGGTGCTGTTTCCTACTTACTCACCTCAGATGCTGTCAACCAGTGGATTGACAATAGCTCAGACCGGTGTGCAGCAGGAGTGTCCCATGATTATGCCAAAGGAGGGGTAGAATTTTATGATAAAATTCTGTCCAGAAACAAGACACTGCGCTCACTGATGGGGCAGAAAGGAGAGGAGATGTATGCTCCCAGTGGGAACTTGTTTCCTGCTCACATCCTTCAACTGAAACACACACCATACACATCCAGGAGGGAAGGGATCCTTGCTTTGCTGAAAGAGGAGAAAGGGTGAAAAGACAGTTTGTGTTTAGAATTAAAGTAGATGTCACCTAAACAGCTGTAACGATCCACTGTAAGTTATGCTTATTTGTGAATAAAATGTTTCAAGAATGGCAGACTGGATCCTTAAGACTTTTTAAGTTGTAAAACCAGAGCTAAGGAATGAACATTTTGTTCATAGAAGTATGTCAACCCACATATACTGATTGATAGTTTTGTGTTTCATGAATCCCAAAGTGTAGAACAGTGGTTCTAAAACTTTTTACAGTGTGTACCACCTAAGAAAATATCAAGCTCTCCAAGTACCACCATTATGACCAACCTGAACATACAGTAGTGAAGGCTTACCCTTTTGACTGTTCACAAAGGAGGCATGCTTACTCTGAATATGAGGATTATTTATTGATAATTGTTGCCAGCAACAGCCACACTGTACACAACAGTAGCATTATAACTATATATAACAAAACAAGGTGCAGCACCTCTTTACCTCTCATAGACACAGCAAGCAAGAACATTAAGAACAACAGCTGTGTTTCTTACACACACTCGCTCTCTCGCGATGTCAATGCCGGTTCAAGTGAGACACATTTGTATTATTTCTAAATTAACATTTAATGTCATTAAATTAACACTTAATGTCATTTTAACCATACATTTGTCAACCGACTGCAGTTGCCAGCAGGACGTAGGTCGTTTACGTTTTGGGAAGATATTGACGTTTAATTTAACGTCAACGTTTTAGACATCTTCTGCTTGGCAGAAAGAGCATTAGTTACTTTTTTCCAAATAAACTGTTTCTTAAAACTGAATACACTGAAAATGCCCACGAGTAAACCCATTTTGTGTCATCTTACATGTGTTAGGCTACATGAAAATCAGTAATGAGTGAGCAAGGGATGATAACAGAAGCAGTGGGCACATAGACTCAGAATATTTTTATTTTCATTTAACTCAACATATCAAGCTTTTTTTTTTCCTTAAGCAAAAATATATTCAAAGAATACTTTCAGTGATATGTGTGTTGAAGTTTGATTGAAGTGTGGTTTACGGTTCCTTTTATTTCTTTTCAGAATAAAATGTATAAAGTAAAGTAAATAGTATTTTATTCTTCTATAGACCAACATCACAACATTTCGGGAGGGCACATTAAATTGGGAGTGGACACTTATCAGTGCCCAATGTGCCACAAGGTAGGGCCATACCATGGCCTAATTCCACATTTACAAGGCCACCAGAAGTCCATTGTTAAATATGGAGGTAAGTTCAACTACAGATATTGATCAAATTTTGTTAATACCAATGCCATTATTGATTTCCCTTATTGATCTGATTCTTTGTCAATTATGTTATCGATTTATGGTCAGTAGGCTATTCTATGTGGAGAAACTTAACTGTTCTATTATTGTCACTGTTTATCTTTTGGCTTCCTATAAATAGTCTGGAGACTGCACTTCCCTGCACTTGAGTTCTGCCTTTGTTGAGCAGCATCAGATGATATTGGTTCCAAATTCAATTTGTTTTTGATTTTCAACTGGAAGTGGTTATCAATTTCCCATCCCATCCCTAATTGTTGTTACACTGTATGATAAATAGAGATTACTATGAATTCTTAAAAAGCACTTTCTGTTTAATCAAATTTTAGGAATGTGTAGCCCAGTCTTCATAAGTAAAGTGAAGAGAAAGAAAAATAATGTTAAAGATTTATTTTTCAGCACGTATTAGTGATAGCTGGCATTTATAGAGTTATCTCCATGTCCCTGAACGGAGCGAGCATTGCGTCATCACGTCACAGCCAACCGCGTTGCAGGAGAGCGCGGCGCGCAGCGTGAGGGCAGTACTGGCAAAAGTTGTCCAGAAGTTCAAAACTGAGCGAAACGGTTAAAGTTCACTGTCGGTTGAAGATACGGAGTTTTTAGTTGGTGTTAACTGCTCGGCGGTAACTTAATTGTTATGTTTTGCGTCGAGTAAAAGCGGGCTAGCCGTGGCTAATGTTAGATGCTAACCGTAAATGCCATGCCTCGTGTCCGTTAGCCGCTAAGCTAGCTATGAACATGAACTTGTATCATAGACTGTATAAAAGATGGACGTAGCAACCGGCCCTGAAAAATGAAGCCAACCCGGAAGTGTCAAAAACCTGTGTCCGCGAGCTGCTGGCTCCAAAAAGCCCTGGCTCCCTTAGACTTGAATTGGAAAAGAAGTGATCACAGATCACGAAATACTGCATTCCTACAGCTCAGGATTTTTTTCTTATTAGTTTTCATAGTCAAATTCAGAGATCAGGTGGCCAATCTGAAAATAAATCAATACTGAATTTTTTAAAAATCGTCAAAATTTTGCAGGGCAAGGGGCGTGGCTGGCTTGACTGACAGTCGGCAGGGACGATGCATACGAAGCAAGCACAAGGCGGTAAATGTGGGCGGGTAGAGAGGGCCTGCCTCTCGATCCATCTGACCAAACGCTGCTCCTATGGCTCCGCCCCCTCTGATGATTTTTGCGTCACTAGCGAGAAGGGTCTGACTGCAGTCGGAGCCAAGGCACAGCCGCTACAAACCACGCCCCTACAAACCACGCCCACATGACCCTACGTGGCTGTGGGGTTCCACATCATGTCAAATGTAAACAGAAGGGAAATAAAGCAATAATGCAATAACGTGAGCAATTTTACCAACTTTAAGGGTTGATTCACACCATTAAATGCCTTCCAATGCAAACAATGTGCTTGATACAATAAATAGATTTTTTTTAAATCAGAAAAAAAAAAACAGAAAGCAATGTAAATAAATCTGGTGCATGCAGCCTTTTTTTTGACTAAAGTACACAAGTTTATTTCGGACTAAAATTAATATATATTAATAATAATAACAATAGTAATTAGTAGCAGTTATTTCAATTAAAATAGGTTGTTTACACCTAGAGCCACAGTGTCACAGCTTGGCCTACTACATCACATGCCATAAATATCACTCAAAGGTGATGATTTCTTATGGGCTAACACAAAAGATAGCTGGCCCTTTGACACAAATAAAATGTATTTATTTAGAACCAAGTAGGCTACAATATTTTTGAATTAAGTATACAATTCTCAAGACTAGCAAAATGAATGGCCATACACCCATCTTCAAAAAGTGTACCTTAAAACGCAAAAGTTTAAAAGTTTTATTTTAGAAAAAAATCAGATATGAAACAGCCAGCAACAGCTTTTACTGTTTTGTGGTCAATAAAGTAGTACACAAGTCCTCGGACTCCAGAGCTCTGTTTCTCATTGATGAGACAAAGTGGAAGAAAATAGCAAGTATATAGCAAGCCAAAAGATTAACAGTGACAATAATAGAACAGTTAAGTTTCCCCACATAGAATAGCCTACTGACCATAAATCGATAACATAATTGACGAAGAATCAGATCAATACGGGGAATCGATAATGGCATTGGCATTAACAAACTTTCAGATTCAGATTTCTTTTATTGTCATTGTAACAAGTACAACGAAACGCAAGGTGCAGTCCTTTCAGTACAAAAATAAAAAAAATGCAAAAACATAAGAACTTGAGTAAACACTATATACAATATAAAGGAAATATATATATATAAACAAGCAACAAGAAATGAATCTATATAGAAAGATGAAATTAAATAATGAGCACGGTGTATATTGCACAGAGTGGATATTGGGCAGAGGTAGTGGAGTTGTATATTGTAGAGTGGAGTTGTATATTGCAATATCTGTGGTTGAACTTACCTCCATATTTAACAACAGATTTCTGGTGGCCTTGTAAGTGGGAAATTAGGGCATGGTATGGCCCTGCCTTGTGGCTCATCGGGCACTGAAAAGTGTCCACTCCCAATTTACAGAGCTCTGGGCATGTGTCCTCCCTAAATGTTGTGATGTTGGTATATAGGAGAATAAAATACGATTAAAAAAACTCACAGGCCTAATTCCTCACTTTATACATTTCATTCTGAAAATAAATAAAAGGAACTGTAAACTACACTTCAATCAAACTTAATCAACACACATATCAACGAAACTATTCTTTGAATATATTTTTGCTAAAGGAAAAAAAACAAGAAAAAAAAAAGCTTGATATGTTGAGTTAAATGAAAATACAAATATTCTGAGTATATTTGCGTGTTCCCCCACTGATTCTGTTATCATCCCTTGCTCACTCATTACTCTGACTTTCATATAGTCTAACACATGTAAAAGCCGACACATTGACATTTTCAGGGTATTGAGTTTGAAGAAATAGTTTATTTGAAAAAAAGTAATTAATGCTCTTTCTGCAGAGCAAAATGTCTTAAACGTTAACATTAAATTAAACGTCAATATCTTTCCAAAATGTAAACGACCTACGTGCTGCTGTCAACTGCAGTCGGTTGGGAATGTACAGTTAAAATGACATTAAGTGTTAATTTAATGACATTAAATGTTAACTTAGAAATACACCTGAATCTTCTTCTTCTTCTTCCTGGATTATTGGCGCGCATTGCCTTCTTCTTCCTCTTCTTCTTCTTCTAATGCTTTGGCACGCATTGCCTTCTTCTTCTTCTTCTACTGCTTCTCTACCTGCGCGCCACCATACCAACAGCAGGCGGGGGCATGGTGTGTAAGGGGCCGGGGGCGTGGTGTGTAGAGGGCGTGGTGTGTAGGGGGCGTGGTTTGCTGCGGCTTCGGGGA
>NW_007578575.1:56052-63283 GCF_000690725.1 Stegastes partitus
GGGGCGTGGTGTGTAGGGGGCGTGGTTTGCTGCGGCTTCGGGGACAGCACCGGCTGCAGTCAGGTATTATTGGGCGGGGGCATGGTGTGTAAGGGGCCGGGGGGCGTGGTGTGTAGGGGGCGTGGTTTGCTGCGGCTTCGGGGACAGCACCGGCTGCAGTCAGGTATTATTGTCACAGGCTCCAAAAATCCAAGATGTCAACCAGGAAGTAGCAAAACCCTTCCTTTTCTCAGTGCAGAAACCAACGGGTGATGTCACGGTAGCTACGTCCACCTTCTATACAGTCTTTGACTTGTATACACATGAGCTAACAGCTCAGCAAACAGTTGAACCATTGGGGTAACTCGAATGAAATGTTAAGCTATGGTGTGCGTGTGTCGCGTCGCATATCGTGTGCGCATCGTGTGTGTGTGCGCGTGCGGACGTAGCGTCCCGTGTATGTAGCGTAAATGTGAATGTGTGTGTGGAGGGGAAAGGGGTAAAATTCACTGTGCCTCATCGTTTTTTGACGGTGAAGGATTTGATTGAGGTTGTCTTCGAGAAGTTTAATTGCTAATTCCAGTGAAGTTAAACCTGTAGAGAAACAAAAGAGAAGATGCATTTTATTTTTACAAGTTTTTGCATTTTTATAGGTCATTTTGTTTTTAACTTTTTTAACTATGAATATGTGGCCTTGAGTGATCTAAGTTTACTGAACCGAGTGGATGTGGCCTGCATTCGCAGGTCAGGTTTTTTTGGAGGGATTTGATATGGTGAGGATTGATGTCGAGAGAGGACGTCAGTGCACCCGTAGTCGACTTTGGAGAGAGAAGACCAGCTGCCAGCAGTTAGCTACGAGACAGCTCACCGGACGCCGGCTTGGAGAACCAGATCTGGAGGACCAGATGGCGTGCCAGCGCTGAGGAATAAAAAGACAACTTAACTTACCTCATTACCTGCGGTGTGGTAGGACAGAAACGAACACACGTATAAGGGCCCCAACGGAAAGATAAACTGAGCTCATTAAAGAAAAAAGGCCACAAAAAAAAAGACAATTTTTTCCTATTAGTTTATTTCATTTTATTTTTCATATTCATTACGTAACACCGGTGTACTGTCATACTGTTCTTACTGATGACCAAGAATATGTTTTTCTTTGAAAAGTCAGTTCTGAGTGAGTGTATTTAATGTTGATGATCGCAGCTAGACTTCATGAGCGACTCCCAGAAATCCTGATCACTGGTCCAAATAGCAAATTGTAAATTGAAATAAATTACCACCTGTAGCTTTGTCAGGCAAAGAAGGGTTACAAATGGGCTCAGCAAGCTGAACAAGAACGAAAAGTCACCAGTGAGCTTCTTTAAACGTTCATCACTCAGGATAAAGGCCTGCTACAACATCTTGAAGTGAGTTTGAAAATTAAATTTGACTCACATAGCCTTGATAATTTTGGTCAAAACATGACAAATGAATGATTTAAGTGAACCATTTTCTATTAGCCTAGTGTTTGTATATTTACTTTGAGCAACCTCCCAAAAATATATATATTTATATATACAGGCAGTCATTGCAGGAAAAGTTGCATCCTCCTGGGCATCATCGAAAGGTCAGAGTCAGAATTTTCTTGAAAAACCTGGTTGAAACACAGGCAATCATGTCACAATCAAGTAGCATTTGTTGTGGATGTGCTTCTGCCAGAGTTTTTTTTTTTTTTTTTTTAATCATGTTAACATATTTTGTATTATTGCTATTGTCAGTCTTTGACTTATGATTAATATCTTGTTAACTGCTACATGACAGACTACTTTAATGTCTAAATGAAAGATGTCCTTTTGTTCACCTCCTGACACAGGCAACAGTCCACACCCTTGCAGCTGTCCATGCAGTTTCGGTCATGGGAGGCAATCGGGGAACCCAGGAGCAGACACAGATCAGGCTGACAGGCAGGTTAAGTGCAACAGAATTTAATAAGACAGAAAAAAACACAGAGGGGGGCAGACAGGCTGAGGGAAATCCAGGTAGAGGCGAAGTGGAGACTGGCAGAAACATGCAAATGGAATGGCTATGGTCCGGCAGAGTGTGGTGGAAAGAACCGAGTCTGTATAGGAGCAGTGGTGATAGTGTGCAGGTGAGTCTGGAGTTGCAGCTGAGGGTGATTGTCCTGATTAGAGCCAAGATGCACAGGGGCAGAGAGGGAGAGGGACAGAGAGCGAGAGACAGACAGAGAGGAGGGAGAAGAAAGGGAGAAAAAGAGGGAGATAGGCAAGGGCTGGGGCCGAGGCTGGGGGGTCATGACAGTTTCCCTCCACAGAGCCACAGAAATCTATAAATATGGACTGCAGTATGACTTGAAGTGTGCTACAAACATAAGGAGTGTGCTAATACCTATATGTATTGTTTGTACATTGTTTATGACAACCTCTCAGTGTGAATTTCCTGTTGCTAATTGCTGTTTTCTTCCATTTTGTCTCATCAGTGAGAAACAGCTGTTGGCTCATTAACTGGCAAAAAACATGAGCAAGGAGGCACAAAAGAAAAAAAAACTGTGCTGAACAATTACAAAGAGCTCTGGAGTCCGAAGACTTTTTGAAGAGGCTGTAGCTGGCAGGACATTTAATTGACCTGTGTTACCCTGTGTGGTACTTTATTGGCAATAAAACAATAAAAGCTGTTCCTAGTTCGTTTGTCTGATTTTTTTTGTAAAATAAAACTTTCAAACTTTTGCATTTTAAGGTACATATTTTGAAGATCGGTGTATGGTCATTTATTTTACTAGACTTGTGAATTATACTTAATTCACAAATTTTGTAGCCTGCTTAGTTCTAAATAAATACATTTTATTTGTGTCAAAGGGCCAGCGACCTTTTCTGTTAGCCCGTAAGAAATCATCTCATTTGAGTGATATTTATGGCATGTGATGTAGTAGGCCAAGCTGTGACACTGTGGCTCTTAGAAAAACGGCTGCTGTAAACAACCTATTTTAATTGAAATAACTGCTACTAATTATTATTATTATTATTGTAAATATTGATTTTAGTTCAAAATAACCTTGTGTACATGAGTCAAAAAAAAGAAAAGCTGCATGCACCAGATTTAGCAGAATGCAAATTTTCATTTGCAGTCCTATTTAATTACATTGCTTTCTGTTTTTTTGTTTTGTTTAAAAAAAAAAATCAGTTTATTGTATCAAGCACATTATTTGCATTGGAAGGCATTTAATGTTGTGAATCAAGCGTTAAAGTTGTTAAAATTGCTCCCGTTATTGCATTATTGCTTTATTTCCCTTCTGTTTACTTTTGACATGCTGTGGAACTTCCCAGCCACCATGGCGTCATGTGTGCGTAGTTTGTAGGGGCGTGGTTTGTAGGAAGCGTGGTTTGTAGCATAGAAAAGATGGACGTAGCAACCGGCTCTAAAAAATGAAGCCAATCCGGAAGTGTCAAAAACCTGCAATATCACTACGTCCGCTAGTTGCTGGCTCCAAAAAGCCCTGCTACCATAGACTTGAATTGGAAAAAGAAGTGATCACAGATCATGAAATACCGCATTCCTACAGCCCAGGATTTTTTTCTTATTAGTTTTCATAGTCAAATCCAGAGATGAGGTGGCCAATCTGAAAATAAATCAATACTGAATTTTTAAAAAATCGTCAAAATTTTGCAAGGCAAGGGGCATGGCTGGCTTGATTGACAGTCTGGTCTGGAATGATTGACAGGTCCTCTGGGCAATGCATCGAAGAAGCTTGTTCGCTGCCGAGCTTCGCTCTCATCCACATTTAGGTTAAGTTCAAATAGTTGTTATTTGGTCATTTTATGTCGGTGAAATAACCACATTTCCCACAGTTGTTTGGCTTGTGTTAATCAGTTTTCTTTTCACCTTGGTCATGCCTTATATATATATAACTTTAAATCACCCGCAGGAGCCAGGAACCTCACTTTTTCTCGAGAGGAACTACTGGCTCTAAATCCTATGGCACAGGTTGGAATATGACATCATGTCCCAGCTGAGCTGAGGAGGCATTACCGGGGTAGCAAGGCTGGCGCGAGGCTGAAGGCTAGGCTAACAGACCGGAGGCGTTTCAAACCATCAATCCCGATGGTAATTATGGGAAACGTAAACGCCTTGCAGAACAAGATGGACAAGCTGTCTGTGCTGATCAACCAGCGTATCTACCGGGAGTGCAGCTTGTTCATCCTTTCGGAATCGTGGCTAACCCAGCTAACAGCGGACGCTGACGTGGACCTGCCGGGCTTCGCCACAGTGAGAGCGGACAGAGATACGAAAGCATATGGACAAAGCAGTGGTGGGGGTCCCATCATGTACGTTAACAACCGCTGGTGTAACCCAAGTCACGTTTCTGTCAAGGTGGTTCTGTGTTGTCGGGATTTAGAACTGTTAGCCATTAGCCTGTGGCCATATTACTTGCCACAAGAGTTCAGTCACGTGATCGTGGTAGTGTGTTTACATCCCCCTGAGTGCCGATGCAGCTGCCTGTGAGAAGATTCACAGTCACAGCAAGGCTGCAGACCCAACATCCAGAGGCACTTATCATCATCTCTGGGGACTTTAATCACACTGAACTCTGCCTTGCCTGTCTTCGACCAGTTTGTGAACTGCCCCACCAGAAAAAAATGGACAATCGACCTCCTGTACACTAATGTACAGGACGCATACAGAGCCACCCCCCTCCCCCCACCTGGGAAGTCAGACCACAACCTAGTCCTCCTACAGCCTCAGTACACCCCTCTGGTCAAAAGACAGCCGGCCACAATACGCACCATAAGAAGGTGGTCTCCTGAGGTGGAGGAGGCCCTGAGGGACTGTATGGAAACCACCTCTTGGAATGTTTTGTTCTCCCCCCATGGCGAGGACATTGAGGGGCTGACCCACTGCCTGACTGACCTGAACTTCTGTGTAGATGTAGTCTCTCCTGCTAAGAATGTTCGTTGTTACCCGAACAACAAACCCTGGGTGACGCAGGAGGTCAAAGCTGCACTCAACAGGAAGAAGGTGGCCTTCAGGAACAAAGACAGGGAGGCAATCAGATCAGCACAGAGGGAGGTGAAGCTGTGCCTGAAGGAGGCCAAAGACACCTACAGGACGAAGGTGGAGCAGCAGCTGAGGGACAACAACATGAGGGAGGTCTGGCAGGGTGTGAATACCATCACGGGCTTCAGAACAAAAGCCAGAACAGCAGGGGGGACGGTGGAGGAGGCAAACAATCTGAATGCCAAACCTTCTTCAACCAGTTTGACCAGCCCTTTGTTCCCCGAGCCATCAAACTGTTCAACTCTGAGCTCGGGGGGCGGGGGGGGAGCAGCAAGCGGGGACAGGTGGGGAGCAAGGGGTGAAGAGTGAGGACATTGGGGTGAGATAGAGCATCATGCTCTATCACCGGACTGTGTGCAATATTTTGGCACTTTGGCACTGTTACTGTATCCATTATTCTTGTTGTTATTGTTATTATTATTATTATTACTAATGTTGTGCTGGTGTTGTGTTGTTGCTAGTACAACAATTTCCCTGAGGTACCCTACCAAAGGGATCAATGAAGTTCTATCTAATCTAATTCAATCTAATCTAATCTATTCTAATCTTGTTCCTCAGTTAATTGCACTAACAGACCCCCAAGGGTTCCATTATCCATTTTTTTCGGTAAGTAAATGTTTGAATGCACTTTATTTGCAACTTTAGCTTTAAATATGATTTGTACAGTGTATGCCTAAAGTTACGAATTGTTTTCGAGGTGTTTTAGATGGAGAAGTATAGACAATTGACATCAATGCACCTTGCTAGTTACGCAAGCTATCTAGCTAGCGTTGGTGTGAGCTGATGTCTCGTCTCGGTTTTCCATCCTGTTCTGATGCGAACACCAGCTTCTGGCACCACTGGACCGGCACCCTGTGTTGACCATAGACTGTCGGCCACATGTTTTCGTCAGGTTCTGACGTAAAGTTTAACCAACTTTAAGCCAACAACGTGTTTTGTGTGTCTGGTACATACGACCAAGTTGAAGTGTAATGTGTTAAAATAATGCGCGGCATTGTCATGACTTAATAACGTAATGTGGACAGTTAAAAGTGGTTTAAACGGTAATGCCAGCTTTATATGTTGTTGTTTGGTAGTTATGATGCATGTTACTCTCACTCACTTAAATGAACGTGGCGGTCCAAGTGTAACCTACCCGCACCCTTTATGTATAAATGATGGACGGAAAATCCTTTTTCATGTAACGGTGCAGCAGAAACCTGTGGCGACTGTGTGTAGGGATAACATATTACAACATGTTGCCTACATTAAAAAATATATGTATCTTTAGTTTGGATGGATGTGTCCTTTTAAATGACCCAAATTGATTAATGACTGGTCAGTCGAATATACTATAATCTGGAGGAGTGATTGCTTTGCTGCATGATTTTTCCTATGCTGTGAATGTGAAATTTCTGGGTGCCACAGTCGTTATTTCTACTTTACATTACAGATACAAGTAGTGATCTTGTTAAATAATGTACATTTTCTCACCTTAACAGATGTGACTTTTGTTACTTTTCATTACTTAAAAAAAAGTTCTATTTACCACAATTGGCTTAACACCAAATTATTGCTAAAATCAACAACACTGTTGTTAAACAGCATAAATACATATGTTCGCCCTAAGTCAGCTGGGATAGGCTCCAGTGAGGGCCTAGTGAGGATTAAGCGGTGAATAGATAATGGATGGATGGAAGTCAGTTGCAGGTCAGAACACTGAGAGCAGGGACACTGCAGGTCAAACTGACAGCACTGACAGCTCACAGTCCGGAGAGGGCCGGGGTCAGCCTGAATGCAGTCAGGGACCATCACCATGTGTTGTTGAGGCCAGCATCCAGAGCCAGGGCAGCAACCATGAAAACCCTGAAATGAGAAGAGTGTTGCACGTGTATTTTTACCAAACAACAGAATTTATTTGTTATTCTTTCATAATTGGGTGAATTAAGTGACTGAAAACTAATTGTCTCTATGACTAAACTGATGGCATTGATTTCTGTGTTGTTTTTAATTATGTTGTTTACAATATGCAAGACATTTAGCAAATTGCAATTCTTTTAATATGTAAAATGTTGTTTAAAGAGCTATTAACTCTTAACTGTTTCAGTCTAGGGGCTGCAGGGTGGCGCAGTTGGTAGCACTGTTGCCTCTCAGCAAGAAGGTTGCCGGTTCGCGTCCCGGTGGGGGCACCGGAATCTTTCTGTGTGGAGTTTGCATGTTCTCC
>NW_007578575.1:64296-65343 GCF_000690725.1 Stegastes partitus
AAATAATAGTTAATTATTATAATATTTTAATTTATTACAACTTTCCGTGGCCCCCCAAAAATATCTGTTGTACCCCCCTGTGACCCCCCACTGAAAGTGTCCTGGATCCGCCCCTGGACGGGAGGACGAGGCGGTGGCGAAGGAAGGGAGAGGAGAGGAATCTGGACCGAGAGGAGGAGAGCTCTACGCGAGAGCGAGAGGACGGGAGACAGCTGCGACGGCAGCAGGAGAGGTTCAATCGGGAGCTAGAGGAGGAGAGTGCCTCGCTACGGCGAGAGCGACAGCGAGAGGACAGGAGGATGAGGCAGCTGCGACGGCAGCAGGAGAAGCAAGGGCAGCGGGAGAAGAGCAATCGGGAGCAAGAGGAGGATGAGGAACAGGAGAACGCACGGCGGCCGGCAGCCACAAACACCCTCTCCGTCGCGAGGTGTTTTGCTGCCAAAAGGGTCCCAGGAGAGGCCCGGTCCGACGAACCTCGCTCTAACTCCGAGGAAGAGGAGGACGAT
This sequence comes from Stegastes partitus, assembly GCF_000690725.1. NCBI lineage: Eukaryota > Metazoa > Chordata > Actinopteri > Pomacentridae > Stegastes > Stegastes partitus. The sequence continues at coordinate 64,803 of NW_007578575.1, forward strand.
AGAACGAGGCGAAGGCCGCACGATGAGCGAGAGGTGATTACGAAGCGATCGGCAGCTGCAAACGCTGCCAAAAAGGTCCTAGAAGAGATCTGGTCTGGCGAACCTCGCTCTGACTCGGACGAAGAGGGAGAAGAGGAGGAGGACAGGAGAAGCCGAAGGCGGCAGGACGAGCGAGAGGTGACCACGAAGCAAAAAGAAGAAGAAGAGGAGGAGGAGGAGGAGGAGGAGGAGAGCACAACTCCCCAAAAGATCCTAGATGAGATCTTGTGCAGCGAACCTCAAGCTGACTCGGATGAAGAGGAGGATGTATCAGAAGAAGAAGAAGAAAGGGAAGAATACACCCCATCAGAGCAGGAAAATGTAACCTCATCCTCAGAAGGAGAAGAAGTAGAAGAACTAGAAGAGGGAGGATGAGGAGAAGAAGAAGAAGAAGATTTTTTATTTTTATTTTTATAACCACACTTTATTTCGGTGTGCAGGGACAATGTGCACTGTTAAAAATGTACTTGGTTTTCACATGAAAACAGATTTATCAATATTT
>NW_007578575.1:66243-67362 GCF_000690725.1 Stegastes partitus
ACAGTGTGCAGGTTAAAAGCTGTCTCTTTCAGCAGAGGACCTTCTTGGTCGAAGTGGGACCTGAGCTGGATCGCGGGGAAAGGGTCTGTGGGGTCTGGCTCTGCCCCCTCGCCAAAATCCATGAGGAACCTCTTCTCGCCCATGGTCAGCTTCTCCCTCCAGAGCTGCAGCAGTTTCTCGACCACTCTGCCAGACCGGAGACCCAGCAAACGACTCACCGCCTCGAAGTTCATCAGCGCCGGCCCTGCAGCTTGGACCAGGCGCTGCAGGTCCAGGGTCTTGGTCTTGATTAGAGCTGCCGTCAGCCCAGGCGTGGCCCCACTGGAGACGTCCAGCCTGGCTCCATAGATCAGCGGCTCCTTCAGCAGCCAGAACAGGGAGTCAGAGCTTCTTTTCTCCCTGCTGCTTTTGAAAAAGGCCCAGACTTTAAAAGCACTTTGATAAAAAAAGAGGCACCCCATTTAATTTTAGAAATTTAAAATCAGTAAAAAACAGAGCGGTATCCAGTCCCAGGTTACTCACCCCTCTGAAGATACAGCTTGCCATATCTCTCCACACCAGGTCTGCAGGACCAGCGAGGAACCTCTGCAGGAACTGCTGGCCAGGTGGATGAGGCCCTGCCCCCCCTCCTCTCTCGGTAAAAACAACACCCCCTGTGGCACCCAATGCAATCCATCCCAAAAGAAATTCACTATTTTATCCTGGATCCTTGCTAAAAGTCCAGTGGGAGGATCCAGACAGGACAGTCGGTGCCACAGGAGGGACGCACACAGATTGTTTAAAACCAGGACTCTGCCTCTATATGACATTTGTGGCAGCAGCCACTTCCATTTCTTGATTTTACCTAAAATTTTGTCCTCAACTCCCTCCCAGTTCTTCTTCTCCATGGCCTTGTTTCCTAGGAAGGTATTTTAGCCCTTCAGTCTTCCAGGCCAGGCTTTGTGGGAGTGTTGGGAGGCCCTTAGGCCACTTCCCAACAGCAATTGCTTCGCTTTTATTCCAATTTACTTTTGCTGCGGACAAGATTTTATATTTATCAGTTAAAACAGTTAAAATATCAACATCATTTTGAGTTTTTATTAAAACAATTACGTCGTCTGCATAAGCAGATAAAATGAC
>NW_007578575.1:74282-75643 GCF_000690725.1 Stegastes partitus
TCTTCGTCTCCTCAGCCTCCAGTCTCTCTAACTTCTTCACTTTCCTTCTTTTTCTCTCTCTCTCTGCCTCTCTGAGTCTCGTTCTTCTCCGTGTTCTCTCTCCCTTTCCCTAACGCGCCCCTCCCGTTCGTTCTCCTCGGCCTCCAGTCTCTCTAACTTCTTCGCTTTCCTTCTTTTTTTCTCTCTCTCTGCCTCTCTGAGTCTTTTTTCCCCCTTCTACACATGCACACGCACGCACACACACACACACCAGAACATTCCACAACCTTCCAGCTTGGGACTTGGCAGCACGCCAAGAAAGATAACCAGCTTCGTGTAGACTTTCTCCATTGATCCAACCAGGCACTTTCCATCCATAACTATTCCCCCCGCCTCCTGACCAGCTTCGTGGGACAAACACGGTTTGGTTTCATGTAGACTTTCTCCATTCATCAGACCAGGCACTGTCCATGCCCCTTAACTAGGCCCCGTCCCCATATAAAACACAGCAGCTCACAGGGCAGCGAGACAGAGACAGAGAAGACACAGAAGACTCCGGGAAAGGCAGAGGAGGGAGGGAGAGGTGAGTATGAAGATACGGCAGGAGGAGGAGGAGGACACGAGAGCAAGAGAAAGAGGTGGATGAGGAACAGGAGAACACGAGGCGACCAGCAGGACAAAGAGACAGCAGCAGGAGGATGACATGTTTTTTTTTCTTTCTTTCTTTCTTTCTTTCTTTTCGTTTTTATTTTTTCCAAGGGGAAGAGAGGATCCCCCCCCCCCACTCCCGGGACATCCCCGTGGTCTCCAGGCACTTGCAGACTGTAGACTGTTGCTGCTGCTGCTGCTGCTGCCGCCTCCTCCTCTTCAACCTTTCCTCCTGCTACCGACGCTGGCGATGATGCCTCCTCTCCTGAGTAGTCGTAGTGGAACGAGACCAACAGGTGAGTATGAAGCAAGAAGAGGAGGACGAGACGTGTTTTCTTTTTTAAAATTTTCGCAAGAGGATGAGGACGACACATTTGTGAGAGCGAGAGCAAGAGAAGGATGAGGAACAGGAGAACACAGGCGACCAGCGTGACAAAGAGACGGCAGCAGGAGAATAACACGGTATTTTTTATTTTTTTTTTAAAAAGAGGAGGAGGGGAGGATTTATTTTTTCACTCCCGGGACACTCCCGGGAGACTTCAATGCTCACGTGGGCAATGACGGTGAAACCTGGAGGGGTGTGATTGGGAGGAACGGCCTACCCGATCTGAACCCGAGCGGTGCTGTTGTTTTTGGACTTCTGTGCTAGTCACGGATTGGCCATAACAAACACCATGTTCGAACATAAGGTTGCTCATAAGTGTACTTGGTACCAGAGTACCTTAGGCCAAAGG
>NW_007578575.1:77478-79938 GCF_000690725.1 Stegastes partitus
GTCGAAAGGAGCCAGTTGAGGTGGTATGGACATCTGGTTCGGATGCCCCCGGGGAGGCTTCCTCTGGAGGTTTTCCGAACTCGTCCACCTGGGAGGAGACCCCGGGGCAGACCCAGGACCCGCTGGAGAGATTATATCTCTCGGCTGGCCTGGGAACGCCTCGGGATCCCCCAGACAGAGCTGGAAAGCGTCGCCGGGGGGAGGGAGGTCTGGGACGACCTGCTCCGCCTGCTGCCCCCGCGACCCGACCCCGGATAAGCGGAAGAGAATGGATGGATGGATGGACTCCCGGGACATCCCCGTGATCTCCAGGTAGTTGCAGACTGCTGCTGCTGCCGCTGCCGCCTCCTCCTCTTCAACCTTTCCTCCTGCTACCGACGCTGGCGATGATGCCTCCTCGCCTGAGTAGTCGTAGTGGAACGGGACCAACAGGTGAGTGTGAAGCAAGAAGAGGAGGACGAGACGTGGGCTCCTTTCCTCCAGCCCGCGCTGCCGTCGAGCAGCAGGACAAAGAAACTTTGCGGCGTGAGGACGACACGGTCGGGACGTTCCCGTGGTCTCCGGGCGCACGCAGACCGCAGACTGCGGCTGCAGCTGCTGTGGCTGCTGCTGTGGCTGTGGCCGCATCTGCTGCTGCTGCTGCTGCAAGATTGCAGACTACTGCCTCTGCCGCCACCCCCACCTCTGCCGCCTCCCTCCTTTCTTCCACAGAAACTTTTGTAGTGGGAGGACGACACGGTCAGGACGTTCCCGTGGTCTCCGGGAACTCGGCTGCAGCTGCCGCCTCCCTCCTTTCCTCCAGCCCGCGCCGCCACCGCCGCTGGTCACGTTGCCTCCTCTCCCCAGTAGTGCAACGGCACGGACGGGTGAGTATGAGGCGAGAGGAGGACAACACCAGGCAAGCAGCAGGACAAAGAAACTTTGCGGCGTGAGGACGACACGGTCGGGACGTTCCCATGGTCTCAACAGGAGAGCGCAGGCGAGCAGCAGGACATGGAGACTTTGCAGCGGGAGACCGACACGGTCGGGACGTCCCCGTGGTCTCCGGGCGCACGCAGACTGCAGACCGCAGACTGCAGCTGCTGTGGCTGCTGCTGCTGCTGCTGCTGCAAGACTGCAGACTGTGACTGCTGCTGCTGCTGCTGCTGTGGCTGTGGCTGCTGCTGCAGACTGCAGACTACTGCCTCTACCGCCGCCGTGGCCGCTGCCGCCTCCCTCCTTTCCTCCAGTCCCCGCTGCCGTCGAGCAGCAGGACAAAGAAACTTTTCTAGAGGAGGAGAGCCCTATGCGACGGCGAGAGCGACAGCGAGAGGACAGGAGCATGAGACAGCTGCGACGGCAGCTGGAGAAGAGCAATCGGGAGCGACAGGAGGAGAGTGCCTCGCGACAGCGAGAGCGAGAGGACGGGAGGATGAGGCGGTGGCGAAGGAAGGGAGAGGAGAGGAATCTGGAGCGAGAGGAGGAGAGCTCCACGCGACCGCGAGAGCGACAGCGAGAGGACGGGAGCACGAGACAGCTGCGACAGCAGCAGGAGATGTTCAATCGGGAACTAGAAGAGGAGAGTGCCTCGCTACGGCGAGAGCGACAGCGAGAGGACAGAAGGATGAGGCAGCTGCGACAGCAGCGGGAGAAGAGCAATCGGGAGCAAGAGGAGGATGAGGAACAGGAGAACGCAAGGCGGCCGGCAGCCACAAACACCCTCTCCGCCGCGAGGTGTTTTGCTGCCAAAAGGGTCCCAGGAGAGACCCGGTCCGACGAACCTCGCTCTAAGGAGAACGATAGAACGAGGCAAAGGCCGCACGATGAGCGAGAGGTGATTACGAAGCGGTCAGCAGCTGCAAACGCTGCCAAAAAGGTCCCAGAAGAGATCTGGTCTGACGAACCTCGCTCTGACTGAGGGAGAAGAGGAGGAGGACAGGAGAAGCCGCAGGCGGCAGGACAAGCGAGAGGTGACCACGAAGCAAAAAGAAGAAGAGGAGGAGGAGGAGGAGAGCACAACTCCCCAAAAGATCCTAGATGAGATCTTGTGCAGCGAACCTCAAGCTGACTCGGATGAAGAGGAGGATGTATCAGAAGAAGAAGAAAGGGAAGAATACACCCCATCAGAGCAGGAAAATGTAACCTCATCCACAGAAGGAGAAGAAGTAGAAGAACTAGAAGAGGGAGGAGGAGATTTTTTTGATTTTTATAACCACACTTTATTTCGGTGTGCAGGGACAATGTGCACGGACAATGTGCACTGTTAAAAATGTACTTGGTTTTCACATGAATGCAGATTTATCAATATTTATAAAAGTACCATAAATAAATAAACTAGAAAATTTCCTTGCAGAAAATTTGAGAGTGGCACGGAATTGTGCCGGGATTGAAATGATGATTTTATAATTACCAAACCTACTCAAAACTTTGAACAACCTAAGCCCCATCTGTGTGGAGAGAGCAGAGAGGGAGGGGGAGTTG
>NW_007578575.1:80912-81840 GCF_000690725.1 Stegastes partitus
AAACACTTTGAAATAGGGGAAGGGCGCGTCAACATTTTAAAGTTTAAATGGAGTCTCTAGGTGAAAGTATGGCTGAGCAGTGGAGGTTTGAAAAGTAGTGAGATTTTGTGATTTTTTTCGTCCATCCCATTCATTTTCAATGGGAAATTTTTGCGACGTTTTGTCGAATTGTGTCGCGAAAAATGCGACTTTTGTAAATCTGTATGTAAGCACACGATTCCCGATCGAGCCGCACGTTTTGATATATAATTTGTGTGGGTGCTCCCAAATCTGTGGGAGGAGTAGGCCGGCAAACTTTTGTACGGAAGAGAAACCAGGATAACAATAGTGGCCTCGGGCTCAGCCCGTGCCACTAATAAATAGATAAATCAATCACTCTCTTAATATGTCAGTAAAAACCAGTTCATCATTTAAAACAGCACAAATATTCTTGTAGCACCAGATGTCAGAAAAGCTACCTAGGTCTTTCATCATTTTGTAAAAAGAAACTCCAGTCTGAGCCTGCAGTGGAGGTTACAGCGCCACACTGCGGCTGCATCAATATTTGACTGCTCTTGTATTTTGTTTCTCCTCGAGATGTAAATTGCCATCTTCGCTTCTCCAACAATAAAATTTAAAAGGTGCCACATTTTCTTGTTTGCCTTGTTGTACCCCGCCCCATAAATAAGTTTAGTGGATAAAAACGTTTGGTTAAAACGCTTAAAAACACAAGTTAAAACAGTGAAGAACGCTGAGAGCCTTTCACAGTCACTACAAATGTGAAAGGTTGTTTCCCTCATGCTACAAAAAGGGCACTGGTTGGACACAGCAGGGTTAATGATGGAGGTAAACGAGTTTGATGCGATCGCTCCGTGAAGGACTCTCCATTGAAGGTCGCCTGTTCTTTTTTTCAGGGGGGGGGCTTATAGAGCACCCTCCAGTGTGGAGC
>NW_007578575.1:82130-84889 GCF_000690725.1 Stegastes partitus
TGCCCCCTCGCCAAAATCCATGAGGAGCCTCTTCTCGCCCATGGTCAGCTTCTCCCTCCAGAGCTGCAGCAGTTTCTCGACCACTCTGCCAGACCGGAGACCCAGCAAACGCCCCACCGCCTCGAAGTTCATCAGCGCCAACCCTGCAGCTTGGACCAGGCGCTGCAGGTCTAGGGTCTTGGTCATGATTAGAGCTGCCGTCAGCCCAGGCGTGGCCCCACTGGAGACGTCCAGCCTGGCTCCATAGATCAGCGGCTCCTTCAGCAGCCAGAACAGGGAGTCAGAGCTTCTTTTCTCCCTGCTGCTTTTGAAAAAGGCCCATACTTTAAAACCACTTTGATAAAAAAGAGGCACCCCATTTAATTTTTCTGCGTTCGTGCAACTAACCATGTTTTGGCCCTCTGTTTCCAACAGAAGCGACGTGAAACACCCGGCGTGTTCGCAAGACCCAAGATGGATAGGAGTCATGGTGTGTCTAGCGGAATGGGACAGTCGAAAACAGATCTCGGACACAGTAGCCCCGGGAGCTCTCGAGGCCTTGCTGAGGTCGAGTGTGAGCTAACGGCGCGCGAGAGAACGACGGTGAGAATGCTCGATCTGTGCGACCTCGCGTGCAGAGTCAGGCTTGTGGGAGTGGTGGACCCGGAGCTGCAGAAATTCGTAGATACGTTCGAGGAGCCCAAACGATCGTCCGTATCGCCCAGCGAACTGAGTGACTGGCAGGTAAACGAATTCACCGTGTGGCTCGTCGTCCGAGGCTTCGAGAACGAAGAAACCATCGTCAGAAGCCCCAATCAACCTCTTACACTTCCTGAAGCCACCGCTGCCTACATGGAACTGAGCAGAGATTTCATCACGTGCTCTCACCAAGAGTCCCTGAACACCTTGGACGCACTGCGGGACTTCTTTTCGCTCATGCTGTGGTACCCCATGGTGCCGCAGCTGGCCATGGACACCAAGGAGTGTCCCGAGTGTTACTTCGAAGCGGAGATCACGGTCGACACGTGGAAAGAAATGAGGAGGAAGATTTCGTGCTACCACTTCTCGCTCAGGCACGAACAGTTTGCCACCGGCCAGACGAGCGCTCTCGCGGACTCTCGGGACGCGTGCGATTTCCATAGGGACGATGAGAACAACAGCGAAATGGTGAGAGCGGACCTTGCTGCGGTGACATGTTTCTAAGCGACACGACCAAGGACGGCGAGCGAAAATGTGAATCCGATCAAGTTCCTGGAGCAGTTGGACTGGCTCAAGGGACAGGATGAGATCACCAAGCAGAAGACGCTGGGTAAAGAAATACAGCACCAACTCAAATTGCACAGCCACAGGCTGGAGGAGCTAGAAGCACCCAGGTATCTGAGCGCCTACCCCTTGCGTTGCCTCTACCAATACTACGGCTCCCTGAACAGGAGCCGCGAGAGAGCCCGGTTCTTCTCGGAGCAGCACCTAGGCGCCGAGGGGGACAGACGCAGGGCTCGGCTGAAGGCGGAAGGGTTGAGAACGAGCCTGAGGTCCACGGCCTCGACGGGCACAAACGACAAGCTGCTCTCGTACGTGTGCATGGCGATGATAGGCCCCGTTCGTAGACACCAGCGCCGGTACAACGTCACGGGAGGGTCGTGTTGTTCAAGCACTTGATAGCCTCGGGCTTTCCCGTAGAGACAGCTTCGAGTCTCGTGAAGAGCATAGCCGTGTCCAAGAGAGCCTCTCTGATCGCAGTACCGTTGGACAAGGGGGTTGAGCTGCAGTTGCAAAAAACGGCCCAACCTACCACGTACAACAGAAAAATAGCTTCCCTCATATGGTAATTCTCGCACATCACCGCCTATTGTATGCTTCGACAGTTGAGATAGGACTACGTACGAATGGGAGACTCGCCAGAGGACATGGCCAGCGATGGAATCTATGTGTTTGATCGAGACTATGTGGGCTTCAGGTTGTCTCAAGCGCCCGGGATGTCAGATGCAGTCAACGCTCAGTCTGCAGCACCAGCAGCAGCCTCTGTGTACATGCCCTTCTCACACATTTTGGAACTGCTTGCACTGTGGGATAACGTTCAAGAGAGACTTTGTCGATAAAGTGATCAGAGCCGGCCCGGAGGAGTCGTACAAAGTTCGGTAACGTTCCCATCACCGGCATTGTCAATCTACAGTGGAAACGCGAGGCTCTGGAAAAATACAACACGGAACGCTTGAAACACTCTGCCGCGACCTTTGAAAAACTACTCAGGGAGTACACAGAAAAGAGGCAGAGTGAGCAGAACGTGCACTCCAAGCAGAAACCTAAGTCCAAGGGTGCAATGAAGTGGAAAGTGCCCATCTGCATGCAAAAAAGCATAAGAAAAAGAACAACAGCAACAACAACACCAACAAGAAGAAGAACAAGAGGGACGAGAAACAGAGCGATGGGAAATGGGCACTGACTTAAAGACGCTGGCAACCTCTACAACGTACACCCGGATCGTGTGAAACTAAATCAAACCGAGACTCACTGCACCTTGTTCTTGTTGGGTCGCTTGCTGTGTGTGCACAATGTCTGAATAAAGCATCTCGAACAAAACCGAACCCGCGAGTCGAGCTCTTTATTTCACAACCCTCTCGCTGTCCTCAAATCAAACTCGAGAGGAGCCATTACTGTGTTCGACCAATCTTTACTTCGAATTCACACAACGGTCACATTTGTGAGAAGGAGACACTTTTGAAGGAGGTGGCAGTGGCAGGGGAGAGTCTGGATGAGAATCAAACCGAGACTCACTGCAC
>NW_007578575.1:85368-91289 GCF_000690725.1 Stegastes partitus
AGGATCTCGAACAAAACAGAAGTTCAACCAATCTTTATTTTGAATTCACACAACGGTCACATTTGTGAGAAGGAGACACTTTTGAAGGAGGTGGCGGTGGTAGGGGAGAGTCTGGACGAGGTGTAGTTTTAAATGTGTAGTTTTGTCATAAGCCTCATCTTTGTCCACAGTTGGGTGAAGAATCTGAACACTCTAGCTAAAGGGTCTGTTGCACCGTCAGTCGTCTTTTAGCCTTCACCGCCAGTGAGACACACTGGTGGTGGATGCAACAATGCCGCGAGGGGTTCAGAACTCATCGAAGACAAGTAATGGAACAGAAACTCACTGCACCTTGTGCTTGTTGGGTCATTTGCTGTGTGTGCACAATGTCTGAATAAAGCATCTCGACCAATATACTCCTGGTGTGGGGGTGACGAACGCCTGCCGTGCATTCCATTTGATTTGTGAGTTGTGAGTGTGTGCATCGGACTTAACACACAAGTGGCACTTCTTCCCTCATTGTGTGCGACCTGTGTCTTAGACCATGGATTTTCTTCCCACGGTATGGTAGCGTATGTTAGAACTATGCTTTGTAGTTCTGTTGCACTCGTTCATTTAGGGGCACCACCTCAGTTTACTGAGGAATTATTTTAAATGAAATCTCAAAGAGACTATTTGAAATCACGTTTATCAGTCTGTTATCTGAAAGCAGTAAGCTCTGATTAAACTGACCTCAGTTCCCACACAAAGAAAGACACAAGATTTATTAACTGTTCTACCATTATGATACATGTGAACTATAAACAATGAAATTGGAGTGTGTGCAGTGGACGTGTTGTCAGATTACCCTGTTAAATAATGAGGATTATGGTGAGAGCAGGATGGTTATTAAACGATCTAACAGTAGTGATTAATAATTTGGTCTATGATCGATACGCTTGTGAGCTGTTAAATGGTTACAACATCAACTCGATCAGGAACAGATGGAAAGGTTGGCTCTGCCTACTTTGTGCAGCGCTGGTAGAACGGAGTCTCCTTTGGGTGGAACAGCTATTTGTGAATGGTACCTTTTTACGACATCTTCAAGCTGTTTCCTCCGGAAGCGTTGTGAAGTTGCCTAGCAATGAGTTCTGCCGGGGAGCTCTCTGAACGCCGTCAGCGGCTTCCCACATTGGCACACAGTGATGAATCTGTCAGCGACAGCCAGCGTCCTGTGCGGTGGGCGCGCTTGTCAGAGTTGATGAAAAAAGAAATGTTTTACTATTAACGGTGGCTCTCGTTGTGCTTTTGACCATGTTTGGCATTGGCCGAAGACAGAAAAAGGCTTTGGAAAACAGAGAACAAAGGCGCGGTGTGATTGATCTGTTACAAAAAAAAAAAAAAAAAATCTAATTTCTGCTGATTCTTGTTGGTTTGGTCGAACAGAATCAAGCGTGTAAATTAGGACTGTAAATGAAGTTGAGCACTATCTTAATAAAACAAAGTCAAAACTAAACTAAGAACTACAAAAATGAAAATATATATAAAAAACTGAGAAAAAAACCCAGACAAAGAAACGAGTAAGAAACAAAGGAAAATGAGGGAGAAGACAAGAAAAATGAAGAGGGGGGGAATAATGGCAAGAGGGGCAAGAGACAAAGAGACAAGTGAGAGAACAAAGTTAGTTTTCCTACTTTTATCCTCGGTCCAGGGGGGTGTGCATTGGAGACGTGGAGAGGATTTCGCTATGACTTTTGGTAACTTAGCCCTCCTCTTTTTCTGTGGAACATCTTCCAACATCTGTGGAAGAAGTTGAAACATGCCATCTGGAGAAGGCACCCTGGAGCAGTCTGCTCAAGAGGAGTGGGCCAAAATACCTGCAGAGAGGTGCAGAAGTCTCACTGACAGTTAAAGAAATTGTTTGATTGCAGTGATTGCCTCAAAAGGTTGTGCAACAAAATATTAAGGGTACCATCATTTTTTTCCAGGCCTGTTTCATGAGTTTATTTTTTTAAATAATTCTGTTAAACCACAATTCAATAGCAATGTCTGATTTTCATTGGTTACTTTTCATAGAATTTTTATTGTTAATTTTGTCAGATTCAAGTTATTTCTGTGACCATTGTGGGTTTTTCTTTCATTAACCGAGAGGTACCAACAATTTTGTCCACGTGTGTAAATGAAATAAATGAATAGGCAGTTTTCTCCTGTAATATTATTGTGATGTCAAAGGACGACATTTAAACTTACGCATTGACCCGTGTAGCAGTGTCCTCCACGCCATTTCCCCTCTGTTTTGCAACTTCAGCGGTGTTGCACTTCTTTTTAAAAACGTGTTCAAACTCACCGTATGAGTGCATTAAGATTTCCAGTTCTCGTGGGTGAAAAACGCAGCCCTCTGCCATTCTGTTGCCATGGTGGTAAAATCGGGGCTCCATTGATGCTGGCTTTTTATGGTTGTGGTGCACGTGCTTAACTCCAGGTGACACTACTCTGAGTTGATTAAACTAACTCAAATCCACTGTTCTAGAACCGTAAACTCAGAGTTTCCTATATCAGAGTAGATGAACTCAGAGTTCAGGATTAGACTCAGTTTGTTGAACCTGCTTCTGAAAACAGACCCCTGGGATCCGTTTCATAAAGTAGGTTTAGTGAAAGCTCTGAGTCTGTAACCGAAATGAGGGAAACGCTGAGTTTTCCGTTTCACAAAAATCTAAAAACATTGTTCAAGTCTGAGGTTGCAGTACAATGTCATTAACAGAATATAATTTAACAGATCTCTATATCATTCACCTGCAGTCCTGTAGAACTCCTCCTTGATGGCTCTGACAGGTTTATGTCCAGTAGTAAGGGCATTTTATGAGATTTTTCACAAATCTGGCAACTAAATCATGACCAAACAATTTCTTCACCAATATGTTTGTAAAGGTGTGTAATAACATGCCATAAAATGTTGAAGTTCAACTTCCGTGGTAAACCTTAAAAACAAAAACCTGCTAAAGTTAGGGTACCGATAACCAATTGACAAAAAAAATCATTTAAAAAAAATCAAAATATATTTGGGCCTTCAGTAACTTATGAGTAGTCAAATCAGGGTTTTTTTTCAGGATTTTGAGTTGATTAACATTTGTATTTCACCACAAGCACTTTGTTGAAAAAAAACTGCACGTAACTGTGTGCTGCTAGACAGCCAGCGAACTATTTAAGAAACTCCACACACAAGGCTTGCTTTTCTTATGTTTATGGAGATTTCTCGAAGTCAACGTGACAATTAGTAACTGAAACAAAACAGAAAAATGCAATTATGATACGTATGACATGCTAACACGAACAGCTAGCTAACACACATACATTACGAACTGCTCATGGAAACAACTTTAAACAAGTGCTTTATACAGGCAACACTTACAAAGACGAAAATTTCCCCAGGCTCAAACGCTCCAGAACCGACACAGCGCACATCCGAGGTTCCCCAGACCTTGTCTCCGTCACACCGCTGGCTGTTTCTCCCAACAGGAAAAACGCCGAAGATCGTTTATAGTCAAGACGAGCGCTCACTCTGACGTAACCAAAACGACCCCCCCTGAAGACGTCTCACGCGGAAAACTTTTTAATCGTAGCTTTATAACGGTTTTTCCTATGAAGTCAACTTATTTATCTATACATCATGAACTTATTTGTAACCTTTTCTCTAACTTATCATTCGTGAAAATATTAATATCTTTGACCCAAAGACATGACACTCCCCGCTTGATATAATCACATTATATCACCACAAACACCAAAATAATGAAATGAAATGAAAAATGAATGAAAAATACTTTATTCATTCCAGAAGGGAAATTCAATAAATAATAATGCATAAAACATTTGCGTGGTTACATGGCATTCCACATATTACGCAGTCTCTGAAAGCAAAACTATAATCTCTGAGATAGGTCTTAGAAATACTTTTGCAGTCCCTTCTTTTAAGATCCGCACTTCCACTTGCCGGACCTTCTTGTCGCTGCTGGGCAGAGTTCTAATGACCAATCCCATGGGCCATTCGTTCCTGTTCGCTTGAGCGTCCTTTTGATCGATGGCCTCGTGGGCCACAGCCAGCAGCTCCCTGCGTCTCTCCACCTCCCTGCGTCGAGCCTCCTGGACAGCTTGACACTCCTCCTCCTCCCGCCGTTCCTGAGCCTCCTGCAGATTCTTCTTCAAGGACGTGACCTCTGCCTCCTTCTCCAGCAACTTTTTCTGCAGCTCTGCCTCTTTCTGTACAGATGTTTTCTGCAGCTTGGACAGCTTCTCCTCCGTCTGCGTGTCCTGTTCTTTGAGCTGAGCTTCGGCTTTGCTGGAGGACTCCTTTGTTTCCTCCATGTTGGAAACTTTTGCCTTCAGGGCTGCGACCTCAGTCAGGAGATCAGAGTTCAGCCTCTTGAGATCTTCATTCTCAGAACTAGAGGAACCGGTTGTAGCTTTAAGCTGAGCTTCCTCTAGTTCAGTCTTGAGCAGATCTGCAGTTTGCTGCTGTTCACTGAGCTGCTGTTTGAGATCATCTAAGAGTTTGCCAGAAGCCATTTTTTCTTCACTCAGTTTGTTTTTTAGCTCTTCCAGCTGCTGTAGTGACACCGCTTGTTGTTCTTGCTGCTTCTCTGAGGCCTCGGTTTGCTGCTCCAGCTTTGCTTTCAGCTGCTCTATTTCTGCTTTGGCAGCCTGTTGCTGGCCTTGGTGCTGGGATCTGAGCTCCTCCAGAGGCTGCTGGGACGTCTCTTCTTGTTCCTGAAGCTTCTTTCTGAGCTCTTCAACTGGCTGTTTTGAGGCTGCCTCTTTCTGATGCAGTTTCTCAGTCAACTCCTCCAGCTGCTGGTCAGAGATTAGCTGCTTCTGTGCCAGCTGTTGCTTTATCTGTGAAAGCTCATTCTCCAGCTCCACACAATTCGTCTTTGCTTGCTCTCATTTTTCTCTTTTTGCTCATCCAGGCTCTTCAGTAGCTCTGATGCTTCCTCTCTGAGTTGATCATGGGCACCAGATGATCCTGCGGAGGTCTGCAGCTCCTGTTTCAGTCTCTGAACCTCCTCAGTCAAGGTGTGAATCTGGGTCGACTTCTCCTCATTCTCCTTGGCCTGTTCATCCAGTCGAGCCTGAGCAGTTTGCAGTTGGACTGAGGCCTGTTCAGCGTTCTCTGTCTCGATGGTCACCTGTTGCTCTGCGGCGTCCAGTTTGTCGCTCAGCTCTCTGAGTTCTCGTCGAAGCCCATCACTCTCCTGGAGCCTCTCTTCTCTCTCCTCAACCAGCCGGTTAATCTCCTTCCGTTCTGCCTCCAGAGCAGACCGAACTTCCTCTTTGCCGCTTGTCTCGTCACCAAGAGCAGCAACTGCTTCCTCTCTGCCTCGCTTCTCTTCTGCCAGCGCCGCCACGGCGTCCTCCTTGGCTCTTTTCTCAGCCTCCAGTGCTGCCATGGTTCCTGTTTGTCTTGTCTCTCTTCTTGCAGGGAGGCTGCCAACTCCTCTTTACTTTGCTTCAGCTCCCTAAGCGCAGCGATGGCGTCCTCTCGGGCTTTCTTCTCCTTTTCAAGGGCAGTCAAAGTCTCCTGCAGCTGCTCTTTCTCACGTGAGCTCCTCTCTTCCACTGGCGCCGAGCGACCACGTGAGCCGAACTCGGCCATCTTCTGCAGGTCTCCCACTTGTTTCTCCAGCCGGGCAACCTGCGATGACTTCTCCTGGAGCTGCAAGACGAGCCTGGTTTTCTCTTCGTCCTCTACACGGCTGGCTTCACCACTGTGCTTGTGAGCTTTTCCTAAACACACCTCTCCCACAATAACCCAACCCAAGTCCAGCCTTTGTGCATAAGGAGCATTATTGGGCCCGTTAATCTGCTCGCGTACCTTATGTACCCTGAGGATGTCCCTTCCCAGGAGTAAAAGGATTGGAGCGTGGTGGTCGACAGGTTGCATTTTGTTTGCAATTGGGTGCAGATGG
>NW_007578575.1:92494-105317 GCF_000690725.1 Stegastes partitus
ATTTTGGCCCTAACCACTTTGTGAGCAGGTCTAGTTCCTCTCTAGCTGACAGGCTTAAGTCTTTAGTCGCACTAACAAATGAGGCTTTCCACGCCCAATAGTTTTCAGGCTTGTCATCGTAATGCAGCAAGCCACCACTGACTAGTTCTTTGCGGATGAGATACTTGGCGAAATCTTGTGCCCCATTTGACTCAGTCAGGTTGTTGTTTGGAGGATGAAAGATGTGAGCCAGGGGGTTTAACAGCTGGGTATTTGTTGGACCCTTGGATTCTTCTTGTTCTTGTTTTATGTCTGATTTTATTGGAGGAGGGACATGCTGGGTTGCAGTTGTTAGCTGAAAAACTGACTGATTGTCTTTCATTTCAGTGGGCTGTTGTGGCCTGACAGAAGCTTCTGAAAAGAGTAACTCGCAGTGTTGTGCGACATACTCACTGGTGCGCTGCACTGCATCAAGAGGCTCAGCTTCAGTAAAAGGTCCCATGCATATCTCCCCGCTCTGATTCTCTACTTCTTCGTAGGCAGCAGCTTCTGCTTCAGCTGCAGCCACTGCTTTTTGAGATTTTAGAATGTGGAGGCTGGCATCTAAATATGCCTTTTGCTTCATTAAGTTAGCCTCTTTTTCAGCAAAGGCTAGTTGGGCCTTGGCTGCTTGTGCTCTGGCGTAGGCCTTAGTGGCTGAAGAACCTGATGATGATGATGTGTGGGACCGCCTGCTTGTAGCCCTGGACCTCGTGTTGAGTGACGGTGAAGGTTGCTGCATGGCCGACCGTTGCTTCGTAGTGTCCTGCTGCTCCGCGCCAACGTCTGGACAACGCTCTGCGTCTGCTTCATTTTGCCGCTCACTGTCTCTCAGATAGTTTCTTCCTGAACGTAAACTCATGTTTGTTCACTGTTGTTCTGTGTTGCTTGAACCTGCTGAGTAAGACACTGTGCTGTCGCGCCAACGTCTGCTCGTCTTTTTACTGTGCTGTCCTCACTGCAGGTAACTGTGTGCTGCTAGACAGCCAGCGAACTATTTAAGAAACTCCACACACAAGGCTTGCTTTTCTTATGTTTATGGAGATTTCTCGTGACAATTAGTAAAAAGACGAAAATTTCCCCAGGCTCAAACGCTCCAGAGCCGACACAGCGCACATCCGAGGTTCCCCAGACCTTGTCTCCGTCACACCGCTGGCTGTTTCTCCCAACAGAAAAAACGCCGAAGATTGTTTATAGTCAAGACGAGCGCTCACTCTGACGTAACCAAAACGACCCCCCCCCGAAGACGTCTCGCGGAAAACTTTTTAACCGTAGCTTTATAACGGTTTTTCCTATGAAGTCAAGCTTATTTATCTATACATCATGAACTTATTTGTAACCTTTTCTCTAACTTATCATTCGTGAAAATATTAATATCTTTGACCCAAAGACATGACACTCACCTTTACAGTCGCTTTTATTTCACATACTTATATAACACTCAGAGTTATTTCTCATTCAGTGTCAGAAGCTTCAAGATGTCTATGTCTTCTTCAGACTCATCATGACTGCAGTTTCTACATGTAATGCCTTTACATATTCCACAGGCCCAGATGCACGTGACCCCTCATGGACTTCAGTAGCTCCTCAGGAGTCATGGGGTCTAGTGTTGGAGCTGGCTCATACCCATGCACACGTAATGTCCATCCATAGTCACTGGGGTTCAGAGACATGCTCCGTAGGGCATGGTCTGCAGAGTGAATGCTGTGCAGCTGCACTCTGTGTTAGAGGTAGTGTTACGAACTGGTTCAGAGACTCAAGTGCGAGGCAACAGATCATGGCAGGCGGGTTGATAAAACAATGCTTTTTTGTACAGACTGGAGTAAGGTACAAACTTATAAGGCTGGCAGGGCAAACTACATCCGCTAGTGGTCAGACTGGGTTACACTCAAATGAAAACTCATGAACCCGAGTTCGGTAATACCGAGTCAGGAAACTAGGAGGCAAACGGGGGCACAAAACACACTGACGAGTGTTAACTTAAAGAGTTAGCAAACAGGATGCACCCGATAGGGTGTTAGCAGGATAAGGCTGGAGCTACGTGGCTAATGTAACACGTGGACAGACAGACTACTGCTAACACACAGGCTAGCGCTAAACACAGACAGGTTATCGCTAACTTAAGAGGCTAGTCGACTAACGGGCTAATCAAACCAGGCAGACAGAACGCTAGGCTAAACAGACCTGACTGAAGCCGAACGAGGAGAGAGGGGAAGCAGGGAGGAGGGTTGGTTGGCGGAGTCGGGGAGTAGACGATCGTCTGCGCCGCAGACACAGCAGTGGGAAGGCTGGTGGTGACGAGTGGCTGATGCCGGGGAAGCCAGGGAGGGGAAGGCGAGTGGAGCAGGTGCCGGTTGGCGGACGGAGCCGTGGCTGATGATCGGCGTCGGGACCGACAGACTGAAGAGGACGGACAGGTGGCAGGTAAGTGGGAGTGAATCCGGTACCTTGTGGTAGGAGTCGCCGGCTGACGGAGTGGCTTGGCGGTGGTGGCAGAGGATCTGGGTGAGGACTGTTTACGGTCCGGCGACGAGTTGTGGACTGAGAGTGGCTTTAATGCTGGTCTGCAGATGAGGCACAGCTGCAGCCGACACATGCCTGCGTCATCAGCTGATTGGAATCACCTGCCCGTCCTCTTCAGTCACTGCACCAGCTCACGCCCACTTGAATGGAAAGGGAAAGGGAGAGCGAGGAAGGAGGAGAGGGAGGAAGAGAGAGAGGACTGCAGCTACCTGGCCCTGGTGGCAGCGGGCGTGACAGGTAGAGTCTCTGGTTTGAGAACATCCTCCATTATTTCACTAGGGTCACATGCGGCTGGAGCCTATCCCAGCTGACTCGGGGTGAAGGCAGGTTCACCTGGACAGGTAACCAGTCTATCACAGGGCTACACTTAGAGACGGACAACCAAGCACACTCACATTCACACCTACGCACAATTTAGAATCACCAAGAACTGGACCGAACCCACGCTACACGGGGAGAACATGGAGACTCCACACGGAAAGATCCCAGTTGTCCTCACCGGGACACCAACCGGCGATCTTCTAGCTGCAAGGCGATGGTGCTAACCACCGACCCACCTTGCAGCCATCCTTGAAAACATGTACCAAATTTCACCCAGTGTAGTATCTGCTCCATGATAAATGTAGTGGAAAATCGCAACCTGAATCAATGCCTCCTTGGTGGCTTCTGTGCCAAGAAAGATGTCCATGTACTTATCCATGTCCCTTGCACAAAATATGTGCAGAGAACATGTGCAGGGGACATGGATGAGTACATGGACATCTCCAGCCGCAAGAAGAATGGGATCATGTGCATCTGGGCCTGCGGAATCTGTAAAGGCATTACATGCGGAAACTGCAGTCATGATGTTGTTGAGTCTGAAGAAGACATAGACAATGACTCTTGAAGCTTCTGACATTGTGAAGGGTGTTATGTATTGCCTTTGACATTTTGACAATTGTCCCTCCTGTGTTGCCGCCTTTACGTACGGCAAACACAGCCGATGCCTATTGCAGAGTTACGCTGCAAAATACACCATGCTTTAAGTTGCTCCGGTCTCTCGCCTCTTCATTAAAGTTATACAAGCAAGTACAAAACAAAAGTGGCGACGAGGTACACTATGGCCTCACGTTTGCTGTTTTCGGTGGACAGAGTAAAATTTTGCACCAAGGTGTGGCACGAAGACCGCACTGTAGGCTGTTTTGTGCGCTGTATACTAGCGGCAGCAGAGTGGTCGGCAGAGAGAAGACCGCGCCACCGCAGAGGAACAGCACAGCTACGGCGGGGGAAGGCGAGTTTCCCGCGGAGGAAGAGAAAGAGACCGACATGAACGGATAAGTACGAAAGGATAAAAGAACTCAAAAATAAACAAAGTAAACTCAAGCAGAAGTGTAATTACTCAACAAAGAGGAAAATAAAGACAGTAAAATGGCAGCATTGGTCGGAAATATAGGACCATTTGATGAAAACACGGAACAATGGAGCTCATACACAGAAAGATTTGAGTATTTTGTGCTGGCTAACAAGATAAAGGACAAAGTTCTGGTGCCAACATTTTTGAGTGTTATTGTAGGAAAAACATTCAACTTGTTTATGCAGTCTTGTCCAACCAGAAAAGCCAGGAGACAAATCCTGTGATCAAATAGTGAAGGTATTAAAGAATCACTATGAACCAAAGCAACTGATTATAACAGAAAGGTTCAGGTTCCATAAAAGAAACCAAGAAGAGTGCGAATCTGTCTCACAGTTTGTAGCTGTACTGAAGCAGTTATCTGAGCACTGTGAATTTGGACTTTCACTCAGTGACACATTACGCGACTGGCTGGTTTGTGGTCTTCGCAGTGAGGCTATTCAAAAGCGCTTGCTAACCGAGGCCGACTTGACCCTGGACAAGGCACTCGGAATCAGCACATCGATGGAGATGGCAGCAAAAGAAGCACAGCAGCTCAGTGCATCAACACAAGTGCACAAACTGTCCTCACACCCCATGAAGGAAGCAGAATCTGGGCAACTGTGCTACAGATGTGGAAAACCAGGACACCAGGCAAAAGAGTGCTGGTACAAGGACTTGGACTGTAGAAATTGTGGTAAGAAAGGCCACATTGAACGTGCATGCAGAAATAAAAAGACTCAGATAAACAAACAGAACAAAATGAAAAAGAAAAGTGATTTTCACAAGAACAAAAAGAAACGTGTGAACAAAATGGAACATGAACAGGATGACAGTAGTTGTGACACGGACTCAGATGAAGCTCAAGTCTTATCGATCACCAATGAGGATGATGACGGATACTGGATCACACCATTGTTGGAGAACAAACCAGTTCGTATGCAGGTTGACACAGGTACACGCGCATCACTGGCATCTGAAGTTCTTTACAAGGAGAAACTGCAACACCTCCCACCCAAAGAGACTAAGCTGAAGCTGAGAACATATACAGGTGGGCACGTCCAAGTGTTAGGTGTTGTCGATGTAAAGGTTACTCACAACGGCAAAGAAATACTCTCCTACTCCACATTGTGTCTGGGAATCGTCCAGCTCTCTTAGGGCGTAAGTGGTTGAAAAAGTTGAGACTAAACTGGAATGAAGTCTTCATGATTGTAGAAAAAGAGACTAGTCCACTGAATGAGATCCTAAAAAGGTATCCTAAAGTTTTTGATGGAGAACTTGGTAGCATGAAAGACATCACGGTCAAGTTGACAGTTAAGAGAGACTGTACACCCAAGTGCGTAAAAGCTAGATCAGTCCAATACGCCATCAAGCCAAAGGTGGAGGCTGAGTTGGGTAGGCTATTGACAAGCGGAGTGCTGGAACCAGTAAGCACAAGTGAATGGGCTACACCTATTGTTCCAGTAATAAAAAAAGATGGTAACCCAAGGATCTGCAGTGATTTTAAAGTCACAGTAAATCTGGTCTTAGCCGCTGAGCAGTATCCTTTATCGCTCATTGACGACCTTTTCTCAGGACTGACCGGAGGTCAAAAGTTTAGCAAAATTGATCTGTCTCAAACTTAACTCCACATGCATTTTGAACCAAAGTCACAAGAGCTGTTAACCATTGTGACACACAAAGGACTGTACAGATACAAGAGACTCCTTTTCGGGATCACGTCATCTCCCGCACTGTTCCAAAGAGCAATGGATCAGATTCTGAGTGGTCTCTCTGGAGTTCAGTGTTACCTGGACTATCTGCTCATCATAGGACCTGATTCAATTCAGTTCAATTCAATTTTATTTGTATAGCACATATTTACAACAACAAGTCATCTCATAGCGCTTGTGATGAACAGACCCATTTGAGAAATGGACGCAACTCTCAAACAACTGGAGGACTATGGCTTGAAAGTTCGGAAGGACAAGTGTGAGTTTTTCCGCCCATCAGTTGAGTATTTAGGACATGTGATTGACAGCAAAGGTCTCCACAAGGCGCCATCAAAAGTCAAAGCTATTGTGGAGGCTCCGTCACCAACAAATGTGAGTCAGATAAGGTCATTTCTTGGATTGCTGACTTTCTATGCAAGACTTGTCCCCAGCCTTGCAAACAGACTGAAACCATTGCACGAGCTGTTAAACAAATCAACAAAATGGAAATGAACTGAAAAATGTGAGAAGGCGTTCAAAGACGTAAAGCTAGCCCTCACCAAATCCGAGGCGCTCGCTCACTTTGACCCAAAACTGCCGATCCAACTGGCATGTGATGCCTCGCCCTATGGGGTCGGTGCAATTTTTCTCACATAATGGCTTCAGGAGAAGAGAGGCCAAACGCTTTTGCATCGAGAACGTTTAGCAAAGCAGAAAAAAACTATGCACAGATTGAATGTGAAGCACTGTCTATTGTGTTTGGAGTAAAGAAATTCCACCAGTACCTTTTCGGCAGGAAATTCACGCTGCTGACGGACCACAGACCACTTACCTCCATATTTGGTCCACACACTGGTATCCCCTCAATGGCAGCCAGCCGCTTGCAGCATTGGTCTCTACTCTTATCGGCTCATCAGTATGAGATCAGTACAGGAAGTCCGATCAACATCAGAACGCTAACGGGTTTTCAAGGCTCCCTTTACCTGCCAAGTACAGTGAGCACACACAAGCTGAGATTTTCTATTTCAATGAAGTGACGGCTGCTCCAGTAACCTCTGCTCATGTAAAGAAACACACACGCACTGACCCAGTTCTTTCTGAAATTTTGGACATGTTCATTCGTGGAAGGGGAGGAGAGATGACACCAAAGTTACAGCCTTACATGATGAGACGTAATGAACTTTCGGTACAATCTGGATGCTTATTGTGGGACTATCGTGTCATCATTCCATCACCCTAGAGAGAGAGAGTGCTGAGTGAGCTCCATACTGGACATTGTGGAGTTGTGCGAATGAAAGAAATCGTACGCAGCTACTTCTGGTGGCCAGGTCTGGATGCAGCTATCGAGGAACAAGCTAAGTCCTGCTCTGACTGCCAGAAACTGAGAAACCAACCGCAATTGGCTCCCTTACATCCATGGGATTGGCCAGAAGAACCATGGCAGAGAATCCACATAGACTTTGCTGGACCACTAGAGAACCACATGTTCCTAGTAGTAGTTGACGCCCACAGCAAATGGCCTGAAGTCGCTGTGATGAAAAGCACTTCTTCTGAGAGAACCATTGAGGAGCTCAGGTCAATATTCAGCCGTTACGGTCTGCCCAAACAACTTGTCATTGATAACGGCCCGCAACTTGTAAGATTGAAACATTCATGGAAGAGAACGGCATTCAGCATATCAAGTCTGCACCTTATCATCCAGCTACAAGTGGACTTGTAGAAAGATTTGTACAAACCATGAAACACGCTCTCACATCCTCTCCAAGCTCCCAGTCTCTTAACCAGCGACTTAGTGATTTCCTGTTGTCATATCGTAATACACCTCATGCAACAACCAAGCTGTCACCTGCTTCAGCTATGTTCAAAAGACAACTCCGCACTCCACTCGACCTTCTGAGACCCCAACACACAAAAGACACTGTGTGCCTTCAACAAAACGCTCAAATGGAAAGATGCGCAATAGCTAAATTCCAAAGTTTAGAATCTGGAGACAAAGTGCTCACTCAGAACTACACACAAGGCGTTGGGTGGAAACCTGCAACAGTTGTCGCAAAAACGGGCCCAGTGTCATACACCGTGGAAACCAAAGATCATCTCATCTGGAAACGGCACGTCGACCAACTTCTTCACTCTTCTGGATCATCTGAGGACACACGCCCTGTAATGTCCCCTGTTCCAGATTTGGGCTTTTGTCAGGAACAACATCCATCTCCTGAGCAACAACAAAAACAACTAGAGGACATGAACAGTGCTCCCAGGACACTTGAGGCTATACAGGTGTCTACTTCAGACATTGTTTCTAGTCCAGGACACGCAACGTCCACACCAACAGACAATGTAACCAAGCTACCCCACAAGTCGTGTTCACCCACGAAAAACCAGACGACTTCCTAATAGGTTAACTTTGTAGTTCAGTAACTGACCCGTTCTATGAGAAAGAATAAATCCCAGGGTACAGTTCGGACTGAGGTAGTCTACCCTATTTCCGTAGTTCAGGCAAAAGTTCTAAAGCCATAAATAATAATAATAATAATAATAAACAGTAAAGAAAATGTGTTTCTGAAAGAGCTAAAAATATTTTGCCATAGCCATGTTATAAAAGAAAAATAATAATAAGAGTTGTTTAAGAAAATTGAAATGTACTACGTTTTGATAAGGGAACATCAAAAGTAAAGGGGGAGGGATATGTTATGGATTGCCTTTGACATTTTGAAAATTGTCCCTTCTGTGTTACCACCTTTACGTACGGCACGCACAGCCAATGCCTGTTGCAGAGTTACGCTGCAAAATACACCATGCTTGAAGTTGCTCCGGTCTCTCGCCTCTTCATTAATGTTACACAAGCAAGTATATAACAAATGAACTAACTCTGAGTGTTATACACTGCTCCAAAAAATAAAGGGAACACCTCAACAACACAATGTGACTCCAAGTCAATCACACTTCTGTGAAATCAACCTGTCCAGGTAGGAAGCAACACTGATTGTGAATCAGTTTCACCTGCTGTTGTACAAATGGAGCAGACAACAGGTGGAGATGAGAGGCAGTTAGCAAGACGATGAAGGAGTGGTTCTGCAGGTGGTGACCACAGACCATGTCTCTGTTCTCATCCTTTCTGGCTGATGTTTTGGTCACTTTCGCATTTTGTCAGTGCTCTCAGCCCTAGAGGTAGCATGAGGCGGGGTCTACAACCCACAGAAGTCGCTCAGGTAGTGCAGCTCATCCCTGATGTCACATCAGTGCAAGCTGTGGCAAGAAGGTTTGCTGTGTCTCTCAGCACAGTGTCCGGAGCCTGGAGGAGATACCAGGAGACAGGCCAATACACCAGGAGACGTGGAGGGGGCCATAGGAGGTTCACAACCCAGCAGCAGGACCACTACCTCCTCTTTTGTGCAGGAGGACGAGGAGGAGCACTGCCAGAGCCTTGCAAAATGACCTCCAGCAGGCCACTAGTATGCATGTTTCTGCTCAAACTGTCAGAAACAGACTCCATGAGGGTGGTATGAGGGCCTGACATCCACCAGTGGGGCTTGTGCTTACAGCCCAACACCGTGCAGGGAGATTGGCATCTGCCAGAGAACACCAAGATTGGCAGATTGGTCATTGGCACCCTGTACTCTTCACGGATGAGAGCAGGTTCACACTGAGCATAAGTGACAGACGTGACAGAGTCTGGAGATGCCGTGGAGAACGTTCTGCTGAATGCAACATCCTCCAGTATGACCGATTTGGTGGTGGGTCAGTAAAGGTGTGGGGAGGCATTTCTTTGGAGGGCCCACAGCCCTCCATGTGCTAGCCAGAGGTACCCTGACTGCCATTAGGTACAGGGATGAGATCCTCAGACCCACTGTGAGACCATAAGCTGGTGCAGTGGGCCCTGGGTTCCTTCTGATGCATGACAATGCTAGGCCTCATGTGGCTGAAGTGTGTCAGCAGTTCCTGATGATGAAGGCATTGATGCTATGGACTGGCCAGCCAGTTCCCCAGACCTGAATCCAACTGAGCACATCTGGGACATCATGTCTCGCTTCATCCACCAACTCCACGTTGCACCACAGGAGTTGACTTTATCGTTTAATCCAGGCGCCTCATGTACAAAGACTTGCATGGATTTCATACTGAAACCTAACGTACGCTTCAATCCAGAAAACTGCGTACGCACAAAAAAATCCAGATGAACGAAAGTGAGCGTACGCCTGAATCCAAGCACATTTCCTTTGTACATCTCACTCAACGTGGAATTGACTACACATGTTGGAGTACCAGACTCCTCCCTCTCCACGCCCCCAATTTAAATATGCAAATTCGTATAAACAGGGCCGACAGGTGGGATTCCCCTCTCTGCAAGATCAGATAACAATAACCAGGATGAACTCACCACGTTTGAGCGGAAAGTCGCCGCTATTGTGGGTGACACTGCTGTCACAGGGTTGGTGGGAGCACACGTGGGTCACTCGGATCACCCCCAAGGTAAATATTTATTGTGTAGCTCACAAATCTATTCATTATGCGGCTCATACAATAATCTGCTCATAGCCAAACAAGATACAGGTTCATGCGTAATCATGCCAGGATACCAAAGAGAAAAACAAAGACTTTGTCTCATGTCAAATTACTCAATTTATTTTTTTCCAACAGACAATGAGGCAGGAGAAGACTGTGAGACGTAGTCCCAGCCTCGTATCACTGACCCGGATTCCTCCAGCCGATCCTCCGGTCCGCCGCAACAGCCAGCTGCTGATGCCCGTCTGGGGCACACATGCTTAACGCATGTCAGAGAGATTAATATTAAGACAATTAAATTATTTACTCACCAAAAAGCCACGCATCCCGCACCGTGCCAGCTTGTACCCTGTTCCCAATCATGCTGTTGGTCAGAATGAATGAGTCGTGTTTTGATCAAGGCCACCTTGCAACAACATTACTTAATTGCATTTGCGCATCACAGTGATTGTACATTGACTGAATGAAAATGCTTCCTGTTTACATGAGGAAATTCATCTTGTGATGGTGTCTTTATAGCAATGTGTGTGCAGTCCATAGCTCCGATTACCGGCCTTCGCTACAAATTGCACTTTTATGTCATCCTGTTCAACTGCGGTATGGGAGCTTGATGTACCTGGCTGACATTCGGATAGTTCCACCCCACACAGCTCGGCTCAATGTCGACTGGCACAGTCCCGATCGGTCGGCCAGCTCCCTCTGAAATGACCCAGTGGCTAGGAAGCCCAGTGTGGTCAGCACCTGTGTCGGCACAGGTAGGACATGGCTCCTGTTGCGCCCCAATAATGGCCGCAGCTCCACGCACAGCTCCAAGAGGATTGCTCTCGGGAACCTGATAAGCCAGTCGGGTTTTTGGGGACCAAGAGGATTTTTTGACTTAGGATGATCCTGAGCCAAAAAATTCTCTTGGTCTCTGACAACCTGTTGTCTTCGCACTGCTCCATTGGTAATATCCTCCAGCGGTGCCAAAGCAGCCATTGTTGTTAACGGTTTCTTCTGCACGGTTTTACGCAAACTTTTATATCCACTCATCTGATTGCAAACACTGGGGTGTGTTAATTGTTCATCTAATTGTCTCTGATGTGGATATCACTTTGAGGAATGACCTTTTTTTACATTGTTTTTACATTTTTACATTCCCAGCATCACCTCTAGTGTTGCCAATGGCTCAAAAGCAATAGAAACGTGCGTACGCCAGTCAATAAGTTGACATGGAGGACCGCACATTTCCACGATCATTTCACTCTTGATACATCTGAACATGAGCGTGGAAAAGTGCGTACGGGAAGTTTTTTGTGCGTATGCATCCTTTGTACATGAGGCCCCTGGTCTGGGAGGAGATCCCTCAGGAGAACATCGGCCACCTCATTCCACATCCAGACCTCCATGGGATAATAATTTAGATTTACATTGATCATTTTTAATTTATTATTATTATTATTATTATTACTAATAATAATATAATTATTATTATTTTTCATTCAACACGTTCTGGAATGCGCCGCTAGGTGGCAGCAACTTGTAACAGCTCCCTTTGCTTTTGAGGTTTTTTTTTATATATTGTTGTCTTTTTACTGACATTACCTGTCAGATTAGGTTTTTCTTGTATGATTTTTTATGCTGAGTTGAAATCTCTGCAACTCAGGAGATTTTTCTACATATTTTTAGCCTTTTTCACAAGTTGTTATGATGAGTATCCGTGGCAACGGAAAAATTGTCTACAACCGTGATCAACTGTTAAAACTCTCCCAAATCAAAATTTTCAGCAAAATAATGCATCAAATCCCAGTGGAGCTAAAGAGGAAGAGAAGAGGTTGCAGAGCAGGGGTGAGGCAGAGAGAGAAACGGTGGAGATTTAAACCGTTTCTTCCAACTGTTGTGATAGGTAACGTAAGATCGCTAGCTAACAAGATGGACAAGCTTGAAATGCCAACAAGGTCTCAAAAAGAGTACAGAGAGTGCAGTATTATGTGCTTCACTGAGACATGGCTGCATGAACACATCCCGGACTGTAATGTGTCTGTACCCGGCTTCAAGACGGTCCGTGCAGCAGGAAGCTGAAGGGAGGTGGTATTAAAGTGCTGGTTAATCAGCGTTGGTGCCATCCTGGACACGTCACTGTCAAGAAGAAGATCTGCACAAGAGACATCAAACTGTTAGCTGTGAGTTTCCGTCCATATTATTTACCCAGAGAGTTTGCCTGTGTTATTCTAGTAGTGGTTTATATAATACCAGGTACTGCACCAGAGACAGCCTGTGATGTCATCAGCTCCGTCGTGGCTAAACTACAAACACAGCATCCAAACTCATTCATGGCGATCTCTGGAGACTTCAACAATGTCTCCCTCTCTGCTACGTTACCCACTTTCCAGCAGTTTTTCAGCTGCACCACCAGAGAAAATAAGACGTTGGATTATTTTATGGAAATATTAAGAATACATACTGCTCCTCTGCCCTGTCTCCTTTAGGAAGATCAGATCATAATCTGATTCTTCTCACTTCTACCTACAAGCCCATTGTTAAACAGCAGCCAGTCATTAGGAGAACTATTAAAACCTGGTCTACGGAGGCTGAAGATGCTCTGAGAGGGTGCTTTGAGGCCACAGACTGGAATGTCCTCTGTGAACCTCATGGAGACAACATCAACACCATGACTGAGTGTGTGACAGATTATATAAACTTCTGTGTGGACAGCATCGTTCCAACAAGAACAGTGAGG
>NW_007578575.1:105867-112010 GCF_000690725.1 Stegastes partitus
TGGAGAAACTGAACCGGAACAAGGCTGCAGGTCCAGATGGTATCAGTCCCAGAGTTCTCAAGACCTGCTCAGAACAACTATGTTCGGTTCTCCAGCGCCTCCAGATGATGGAGGATTCTTCCCACCCTTTCCACAACACAGTGAAGAACCAACAGAGTGTGTTTAGTGGGAGGCTGCGTCAGCTTCGCTGTCGAACGGAGAGATACAGGAATTCCTTCCTGCCAACAGCCATCACCTTAAAAAACAAATTTGACTGACTGAATGATTGTTGTTGTTGTATAGAATATATGTTATATTGATTTAAAAAAAAAAAAAAAAAAAAAAGTGAGCTTTTAGAAGATTGAATTTCCCTTCTGGGATACATAAAATATTTTTCATTTCATTTATGTTATTTTTTTCTCAACACATTCCACCATGTAATGAATAAAGATTTTCAACTGGAAAATTTCATTCATTGAGATCTAGGATGTGTTATTTTAGTGTTCCCTTTATTATAGAACTGCCTGCCTCACCTAGAACCTCTTCTCAGCCGTTTATGATCACTCAGCACACGAAACACGTTACACACATACAGTTGGTACCAAAAAAACACTGTACATTATGATATACATCAGCTGGACTATGGAAAATCAGTTCATATATTAAATGTGTTTGAACCATTTTATTGGCGACATACAGACAGCAGTACGCTGTCAATGCATGGCAGCCAGTGCAGTTAGCGAGGGATTGTGTGGCACTCTGGACATGTTGTTAGTTCTGATTGTGTCCAGAGTTGTCTCTTTTTATTCCCTGCAATTAGCTTGCCCCCCCCCCCCACCACCATTATTTTTCTTATGTATGAATGCTTGTGTCACTTGTAAGGAGGTCACCTGCCCACCTGAAGTGGCTGTGGGGCAATACCCACTTACATCAGAGGGGGGCAGTGTTGGCTGTGATGTGGCTGAACGCCGAAATAGTCCTGAAGAAGAAGAAGCAGGCTCGGCCGGTGATAGCACAACACAGCTAAGCTAGCAACGCCGCGAGCCGAAATGTCCGCGATCGTTCTGTTTGCAGTCTGTTTACAGCGGTTGCTGGATAAATAAAAGCACTGGAATCTGGACGGAAATCATCGTCATTTGTCCGAGTGTAACAATTGCACAATCCAAGGTGAGGCTCAGCTCGCTGCTGCCTCACTGGCTTCTCTTCCAAGCATTTGAACGGGAAATTGCAAAAATTCAGTGATGTTGAATAATTTTTTAAAAAATCATCAAAGTTGGTGAGGCTAAATGAAAAAATAAATACTTTATAGTACAAATTAAAATATAACTATTTAAATCATTTTGTCATTAGATTTTTTTCTTTCCCTGACAGCACATCACTGATAGACTGTGACGTGAAACGGTACCGCTCAAAAAGATAACTGTCTGGAAATGCTAGAACATCTATGCGCAGTCTGATAACCATCTCCAGACGAATATTTAATTGTCTGCGCAGTAATGCTTCACCTTCATCCACAGGATCGTTATCAAAAGGACATGCCATGTTAGTTAAAAATGTCGCATCCCTCTGTGTCTAATGGACTTCTCATATAGCCAACTGACTCCAACTCGCCTGCTGACTGAATGAATGAATGAGGAAATCAATTAGCATGTGTGGCTGAAAGACGGCGGAGACAGAGAGAAACTCGAGGTTCACTGAGAAAAACCTGGTCCCGACCAGGTTAGGTTCATAGAGTCTGTTACTACGGTAACTGACTGAGGTCTTAAGTTAGCTCTCTCTTTGAAACAGGCTAGAGTTACCCCTCTTTCTTTGTTTTGAGTTACCTCCCCTCGTGAAACAGAAAACTCAGAGTTTCCCTCATTTCAGCATTAACAGACTCAGAGTTTTCACAAAACCTGCTTTGGCACATGTACTACAAAGCGAGATCAATATACCCAGGATATCTTTCAGAGCTCCGGCTTGACTGCACATAAAATGGGCGGCATTATCCGCATCTGACCAATCACGACTATGGACAAGTCTGGCTGCAGAGCGGCTCACTTTACTTCCAAGGAGCAGAATATAATCTTTACTAAATATGAAGAACATAAAAACATCACAGGAGCAAAAAGCAGCACCGCTGCAATGGCCAAAGCCAGGAAGGAATGCTCGCAGGAGACTGCTGACTGTGTGAATGTATCAGTTCATTAGTTTATAATAAAATATATTCTGATCACTGATCATATCAGATAATCAATCAGATATCAGCAAGACAATCTGAGGATTCCTTTAACTAATTTGTTGCCTAATGTATATACTTGTGGCATATAATTTTTTTAACTTTCAGTTGCAACCTTGGCGGTGTGAAAAGGACGTGGGAACAAATTACAAACAAACAGAAACATAATTCAATGTTAATGTATTATACAAATAAAAGCTTTAATGCTAAAATCAGTTTACTGTTGTGGGGTGATATTGGCATGGAAATAATAATGAAATTGCTTTGACATTGCCTGTAGCCAACAGGGGGAAAAAATTAATAAAGGAAGACAGGAGCTCATAGAGATCCTCGTCAGGGCACGCTGTTTTGCCGTCCCAAAAAACCCTCACACTCCGCAGTGATCCTTCACAATTCATGCTCCAATGTGTAGCGGGTCTTCTTTTAATGCCGGTGATGCCATTTTGTTGACAACTGCTTCGTTTTCTGCTCCTTCTGAAGTTTTATGGGACAGAACTGACTTTCAGTGGGCAATGTTTTTATACCCGGTGATCTCGATCTCCAACATAACCTACTACAGAGCAGGTTAGCCGTTCAGCTAAGTTACCATGGTGATGTACCCTCATAAGAAGTGAACCACTTTCGTAGGACCAAAAACCCAGGATTTAACCTGAAGTCACCTCGCTAACCCCAAATCCTCTGTATGTACTTACAGGCCTGCGACCTTGAAATTTCACAAGATGGACTTGCATGGCACATGCAATTCTGTACAAAGTTTGGACGTAGACTGGACGAAGGAGCCTGTATGGCTGGTTGTGACCAAAGTTTTACACATGCAATCCACTGATTTTTTAATTAAGTTTGTCTCTACATCGAGCAATTTTGCAGATCCTTTTTTTTTTTTTTTTTTTTTTACAGGTTTCATACAATAATTGAACTAGTTAAGATGAAAGCACTTGTCGAACTGCTCAGAAGCCGTTTCTCATACAGTTATTATCGACACCTATCCCTGCTAATATGTTCATTGCTATATTAGTGATTTGGCTGTAGTCAGAAATACTACAGACTAAAAAAATTTATCAACAGAGAGCAGTGCAGGAGCATCTGCCTTGTGTGTTTATACTGTTACGAGTGTGAAAAAATTATTTTAAGAGGTTGAATTACTTAAAGGAAACTCTTTGAAAAGGTCCTCTTCTTCAAGGCACATGACAAGGCAGCAGGTGGCTACTTCTCTGCGTACTTCAATTACATTGTGTTTTTTAAGAAAAAGAAAAAGACTGAAATCAAAAGCAAGTACCTAAATGATTGTAATTTGAATCTATTACTGCCAGCAAGTTGCATTTGAAAGATAATTCTAAACTAATTACTAATCATACCTCAAGAAGCATGTCTTTGATCTGCCGGATTTTTCACCTTGAGCTCCTTGCTTGATGAGAATGTGTCCATCAGTTTTGAGGTACAAAGGTCAAGTTTGGCCATAAACTTAGATTCAAGGCTTACAGTGGTTATTGTCTTGAATTTGTCATTTATCTGTAGACCATACAAACAGAAGTATTTATGCCTGCAGAGATTTAACTATACTGATTTGAAAATTATTAACAATTATTGCCATACTATACCTCAGCAGATAAAGAAAAGCAATCCCATAAATAATTGTGAATACTGAAATGCAGTGCTGAAAAAGAACACCTAAATGAGCCACTAACAAGATGGTTCTGTACTCTGCAAAAGCAAACAGTAACACTTGTTACAAACAGATGATTTTCTTTTAAGAGATACATCATGTCAGTTTTATATTGTTTCGTAAGTTTGAATCCAGGAAACCAGGAAAAATAATAACTTTAGTAACCAACTTTCATAAGCAAAATTTTAAATCATAACAATATAAACAAGATACCTAACATCTCTTTCTACAGGTTTTATAAACATGAAAGCAATACAAGATGAAATGAGTGACAAAGACAAAAAAAGCTTACTCAAGTCCTTACTTGTTTTATTCCTCCCAAAGAACTATTCAGTCCAAAGGCTGGTAAAGGTTATCTATGTAAATAACATAAGAATAACATTTTTAATGTTAGGTCACTGAATTAAATTAGACATTGTAGCCAGCAATAAGAAACGGAATCGGAATATAAGATATACAATAAACGGAATAATGCTTTTTCTAAATGGAAAGAGCTCTCTAGCAGAACAGATTTGTCAAATAAAACTCTATTATTCTTAACTACTGTTCTGCTAAATTAAAGGATGAGGTGAACAAATTTCACTGGTAATGGTGAATAGCATTTGTCACCAACCAACCAACAAAGTTTGCAAACACCGCCAGAGATGGCATGTCAAAAAGACTCGGGCAAATTGAAACCTTCATGAGATGAAAGAACTCCAGGGCAAGAAAAGCCATATCAAAGCTCTACAGCACCAGCTATATCATGTAATTAAATGCATAACTAGCCCACACCAAGAACTGGGTCTCACCCAAGACCAGCCTGAACCTTAAGCAAGAACACTAAGCTGACAAAGAAAAGGTGAACATGGTCTTCACCATGTTCACCTTTTCAATAGACTGAAGCAAGTCCATAAGATAATGCTGCACTGCAAAGCAGAGCCACTGCCCCCGAGCTAAACTGCATACTCATCCAAAGTCAGATGTCTAATGCTGAAACAGAAGCTCACCAGTGCAATGTGCTGCAAGGCGGACACCCTGAAGAGGTCTACACGAACCCAAGAAGAAGCAACTCAAACAACTGAGTAAGCAAAGGGACAGCCGACATCTCCTCATCACAAGTAAGGGCGTCATATAAAGAACTTCAGAAACTGGCCCGAAACATCAACCCTTTTAACCCAAGTCCTTCAGGACCCTTTAACTCCTTTAATAAGGAGAACTGCCCAGTCCTGCTGAAGACCACTGTAAGAACTAATATTCACTCACAAAAGTTAGACTGTCCTTAACACACGATAAAAGAAGTGAAAGAAAGTCAACTGACAGGCCTCAAGCAAAAGCAAGAAAAATGTTTTCAGGTAGAAATCTCCCCAGAAGAAAATCAAGTGGGGGACAAAATCACAAATTTAAATCACAGTATTAAATGTTGCCTCCTTTTGTAGTGCAGTTTGTTATTTTCTTGTGAATAACTGGGGTGGCTAATACGTGCCTGGGGAACACTGAAGATAAGCAGGTGAAAACAGACAGAGAATATCTCACTAGTTAGAATAAGTATCTAGCAAGTTCTGCTTTGTCTTTTTGTTGTTCCCAGGAATGACATCATATACCCAGTGAAAACAAACCCTAAAAATTTGAAGCTGATTCAAATGTGTATACATAAATGACAATGGATCATCCAAATTAGGACTTAATAGACTACTGAGATCAAAGATAATGACTAAAACTATCGATAATACCCAATCATGTTCTTGATTTCTAGTGTTTATTGTATACATTTTATTGTGCCTCACATTGTCCAGGATTGACAAAACAAAGTGGGGGACTGTAACATAAAAAGGAGCAGAACAAGAATTGTGTTGCCAGGCACATTCCAAAATAACACACAGAGAATCCAGAGACCCTTTGTTACAGCTGTAAATTTGGTGGAGACCATTTCAGAAGACAGCTAACCCAAAACTCACATCCATATGGAACATCTGTGTGAGGATCCTAGACTTTGTTTCACTGGGTTTTTGTCTGTCTTTGGGTTTTGGTGGGTGTGCCTTTGTTCACTGCAGGTTGGGCGGAGCCGATCAGGGGAGATCGCTGGCAGCTGTGGCTCATCAGCTGTGCCCAGCTTAAATACTGGCGTCTCACAGAAGACCGACGCCAGAGGATTGTGATACCTACCACGGGGTAACAGTTAGGCCACGAGCTGCTACACCGCGCTGAGCATGTCCAGCATTCTGAATGTTCTCTAGTCTCGAGTTAATGGTATGTTTCTCTGCCTGTCTCCAGTTCTCCTCCTCGGCTCCAGCACTCGGCACA
>NW_007578575.1:112220-155550 GCF_000690725.1 Stegastes partitus
TTGGATCACGACCCCAAAGACTTCACTCCACCACCCTCCTTCAATAAATCCTGTTTCCTTTAACCCTTCACCCCGTCTCCCTTTTCGTTTGGGTCCACCCGCACTATCACTGAGCACGAATCGTCACAATCTGCATATCAGATATTTAGTACAGAATGACCATTTTTGGCCCTCTTGGTGACATGTGAATCCTGAAGATAACCACACCTCTGGAGGTTAGGGGATTGTATTCTGTGACCTCCTGACCTTTCTCTACTCCTAGCATGCAGAACTTTTTATCCAGGAATAAACTGAACATTTTTAAATCCCAATTGGCCTCTGACCTTTCATGGACAATGAAGTTCAAGACCACCCCTTGGGATGAATACGATGGGTTAGATGCTGACTTGAATTTGGCTCCAAAACTTTCTGTATTAAAGAAAGTCACTGAAATGCAACAGGGATTCCTTTTACAATTTTAGTGGGCTTTATTCACTACTTATTTTAGGGTTTTCACTTGATTTTAATGGACTTTCTACAATTTAACACAGGGTTTCTCTACTATTTTACTCAGCTTTTGAGGAATTCTTATCTACTATTTTTCACTGGCTTTACTTAAAGTTGGGGCTTCTCACCTTAACTTTTAAAGTGTGAACATTTTCTTTAAAACTATGAGTTTTGAATCTCAGTGTATTTACTTCGGCAAACTTTTTCAACACAACTATGCAAAAGTGCCACCCTGTCTCTGCACTCCTAAACTAACTAATCCAGCAGATTTTCAAAGTGACACATCAGGTTGCCAGTTACCTAGCTGCTACAAAGGCTATGCAAGTATTACTTTCTTTCAGCTAAACAAGTACATTTTGAAATGAAAGTAGTTGTAAATTGATCACTGCTGTACAGACCGCTTCCAGTGATGATCATGATTAATTAATTTGTTTTCTGTATTCTTTCATTCACTGTCGTTAAGTCATCGTTGTCTTATTGTTTGTTTGTAGTATTAGTTAACAAATGTTTTGTGTATAACTATTGTCTGTCCAACCTTGTATTTTTTTGTTTGGGAACTGGAGGTCAATGAAATCAGAGTTCATGACTTGAGGATATAAGACTACTAAATAAAAGAAGTGTTGATCATTTAATAATATTCAGTCTGGAATATTAGCAATGCATTTCCAAATTTTTTCCCTCAGCTGTGCCCACAAGTGTAAATTTACTCATTAAGTGCAGTTTACCCTATAAAATGTTATTACGCTGTATTATGCTACACAGTGTTGTTATTTATGCTCTTAGACTGTGTTTCTCAGCCTGAAAAGCCCAGCTTTATCAAATCAATTGTCCTGTGAATTATCTGACACAGTGATTTGAAACAGCTGCCTTTAAATTCAACATATTCGAACACTTTCTGACAACAATTATAGCATTGTTCTATTTTATTCCCAAAAACTGTGTTACTCAGCCTGTAAAGGCCAGGTTGGTGCTATCACTTTCCTGACACAAAGCAACTTCAAACAGGTTTTGCCTTCATACTTACCATATTTGAACATATTCTAAAACAAAACTTGTTTGTAAGTGCTTAGTGTCAAAAAATACAATTTATTTTAGAAATGTTTTTTATACCCTCAAACTGCTTTTCTCTGCCTGAAAAGCCAAGTTTTGAGATACAGTGTGAATCACACTATAAGCAATCTACAAAAGAACCAAAATGTTTTAAAGTTTTTTATAACGAAGACGAATGTCTTTCATTGCATCTTTGTTGTGTTTTTGGGAGTAACTGATTACATTTAGGGGGTCAAAACGTCAAGTTCAGTTTTATGTCACTGGCAAAGTCAGAAACTTTATGAGGAGCAATTGCAAAATATTTCTTTCTCCTTTTGCCCCTGTTTAATAGGTGGTTTATGGCAAAAACCTTCCCAAAGTAGCCCATTATTACCAAAGTGATCTAAGTACCAAAAATGTTATTGCAGAAAAGGTACTCCTGAGTTTTTTTTAAACAAATTTAGATTGCGCGCATCGCATTCCTGTGCCAAAACCCACAGATGGCAACAGACCATGGGGCATCATCGCCAGGATTCACTTTTATCAGGAGAAGGAATTAATCCTACGGCTGAGTCAGCAACAACAAGTGAGCTACAATGGCAACCGAGTCTACATATATCCGGATTACACCGCGGAGGTGATGGCACGGAGAAGAGGCTTTCGTGAGGTAACCCAGACGCTCAGAGAGCGGGAAGTTAAATATACCTTACGTTTTCCAGCTAAACTTCATGTCCAGCACAACGATCAGGTAAAAGTCTATACCTCACCTGATAGCGCTATGTCTTTCATAGAACAAGAGTTAAATAAGTAGGCCTACTGTATGGGGATGCAGGCCTGTGAACTGTGACTTTTGAGGCTATTATTGGAAGATTATTTGCCTACTATCCCTCAGATGACTTGAACTCGTGTATGGACGGTGGGATTTAATTTTTCTTTTTTTTTATTCCACCATGGAGAAGCTGTGGGTCACAGCGTGTTTTGTTTCTATTGATTATATTGAGAGAGACCTTCGGCGGCGGGTCATTGCCATGCGCTTCATTGGCTATGCCATAGCCAGAAAAAGACCCCATAGCAAGAAAAGACCCCGTAGCTGCTATGGGGTCTTTTCTTCTTGTGGGTGGGTGGGTGGTGGGGGGTGGGTATCTGTGTTCTGTGTGTGTGTGTGTGGGTGTGATGGAGTGTGGGGAGAGACGGTCTGTTTGGCTATTCAATCACGATTTTGTATTAAAGTGTGTAATTTACATATGAATTGTTTTCCATCATTTTGAAACTATGTCTTCAGTTCTAAATGATACAATTACTTTAGCCTCATGGAATGTGAGGGGCCTGGGGAATAATATAAAATGTGGGAAGGTATTTTCTTATTTAAATTCATTGAAAGCGGATATTTTGTTTTTGCAAGAGACTCATACTATTAAAGATACAGAATATAAACTGAAGTCCGGCTGGGTCTCACAGGTCTACCATGAACCCTTTACAACTCGTGCAAGGGGGGTAGCAATTTTGTTTCGTAATAATATTCCTTTCATATTGAAATCCTAGTGTATAGATCCCAGTGGGAGATTTATTTTGATTTCTGGTCATATTAATTCATTTCCAATCCCTTTGTTGACCATCTATGGCCCAAATTCAGATGATCCTGCTGTTTGTAAGGTTTTTGATTTACTCCCAGAGGATGTTTACTCCAGGGGATTGGTGGCGATTTTAATTGTTATTTGAATCCATCCCTAGACAGATCATCATCTAAAGTTCCCCCAACTATTAATTCTGTTCAAACATTAAATAATCTGATCAAATCTAGAAATATGGTGGACATTTGGAGAATACAGCACCCTGACAAAAGGGAATATTCATTTTATTCTCACGTACATCAGTCCATCTATCCATTATCTATACACGGGGGGCTGGAGCGCGGGGGAGCCTATCCCAGCTGACTCAGGGCGAAGACAGAGGACAACCTGGACAGGTCGCCAGTCTATCGCAGGGCCACACTTAGAGACAGACAACCAAGCACACTCACATTCACACCTACAGACAATTTAGAATCACCAATTAACCTCAACATGTTTTTGGACTGTGTGGGAGGAAGCCAGAGAACCCGGAGAGAACCCACGCTGCACGGGGAGAACATGCAAACTCCAAACTCCACGCAGAGATTCCGGTGCCCCCACTGGGACGCGAACCGGCAACCTTCTTGCTGTGAGGCAACAGTGCTACCAACTGCACCATCAGTCATATACTCGAATTGATTACTTTCTTACTGAGGCCCGGTCATTTCCAAAGATTAGTAATACAAACTATCACAGCTTATTAATTTCTGATCATTGTCCTGTTACTTTGCAGCTTCAAGTATCTTTTTCTAAACCAAAATTTAAGTGGAGATTTAACCCTCTATTATTATTATCACCAGGTTTTAAGGAGTACATGAACAAAAATCTTACAGAGTTTTTGAAGATAAATGACAACGGAGAGGTTTCAGATTCCACTTTATGGGAAGCGCTTAAAGCTACCATGAGAGGACATATTATTATGTTTGAAACTTCGAAGAAAAAAGCAGAATCTAAAAGAATTGAACAAGAAATTATTAATCTAGAACAAACACATAAGACCTCTTTACAGCAGTCTGACTTCAACAAGATCTTGAAGCTTGGTAGGGAAATTGTTAGTCTTTTACTAAAGACCAGACAAAAACATTTTGAACTGATACACCCCAAAAGTTACTTTCAAGACAACTTAAAGGGGTCAAGCTAAGACCGCTATTTATAAAATACAGTCCAAAGCTGGACAGATCCTTACAGATCAACAGGTAATTAACAATGTATTTAAAGACTTTTATTCAAGTCTGTACGCATCTACCTCTACAGCAACTAAGACAGATTATGCACAATTTTTCAGTTCGCTATCTTTGCCACAGTAAAATGACAGCAATCAGTGCTCTTTGGAAAGAATGCTTTCAGTGGCGGAATTAGTTGAGGCAATCAAGGCTTTTCCAACAGGTAAATGTCCAGGACCAGGTGGCTTTGGAGCTGAATTTTATTTGACATTCTATGAGATTTTAACACCTCTGCTTCTCAGAATGTTCAATGAGTCGATGGCCAGCAAAACTCTTCCACCCTCTCTGTATGAGGCTAATGTATGTCTGCTATAAAAAAAAGGGAAAGATTCCACTGATCCCGCTAACTATAGGCCAATTTCTTTACTCAACTTTGATCATAAAATTTTGACAAAAGTATTGGCCACTAGATTAAATAAACATATAGCAACAATCATTTATCCAGACCAAGCTGGTTTTATTCCAGGCAGGCTTTCCTTTTTTTTAATGTGCGTCGTTTATTGAATGTATTGTACTCTGACGATAGGGATAAGGAGTCATCCATGTATTAATGGGATTCCGGTG
The DNA here is from genome assembly GCF_000690725.1 of Stegastes partitus. NCBI lineage: Eukaryota > Metazoa > Chordata > Actinopteri > Pomacentridae > Stegastes > Stegastes partitus. Next base: position 117,133 of record NW_007578575.1, read on the forward strand.
GGTTCATCAGAATGTCTTGTTATGTTGTATGCGGATGACCTACTTGTTACTATAATGAACCCTGAAACAGGTATTCCTCACCTTTTAAAATATATTGAATCGTTTAGCAAAATTTCTGGCTATACGATAAATTGGACTAAAAGTGAGCTTATGTTTATTGGACAGAATTCTGTTTTACAAAATTGTCCCGTCAAAGTCGTTCAAGATTACATTACATATTTAGGTCTTAAAGTCTCAAAGAATCCCAAATTACTGTTCAGATTAAATCTGTTGGAATGTACTGATAAATTGAAACGCAATATAGAATATTGGAGAACTTTGCCGCGTTCTATGATTGGCAAAGTAAATGCCATTAAGATGGTGTCCCTACCCAAGTTTTTGTATATTTTTCAAAATCTGCCAATATGTATTTCTGCTGATTTTTTTAAGAAGCTCGAGTCAATTATTTTAGAATTTATTTGGGGCTATAAAAAACACAGACTATCAAAAAAGCATTTATTCAAGCCCACTTCGGAAGGTGGTTTAGGTCTTCCAATATTTAAAAATTATTATTGGGCTGCTAATGTCAGAGCAATGTCATATCGGCAATGGGGTTGTCCAGATGATGATTATTGATTTCTGCCCCCTTGTGGTTAAAATTAGAGCTTATGTCCTTAAAGAAACCATATGCTTCCCTGTCCTCTTTATTATTTACAAACCCTACAACTGCAATTAACTTAGTAAGTCATAGTCCTGTTGTTAGAAACTCACTGAAGATTCTTACTCAAATTAAACATACTTATAAAGTTCCTGGTATTTCGATATATACACCACTCTGCTACAGTCATGCTTTCACTCCAGCTCTGCTGGATAATACATTTTTTACATGGTATACAAAAGGGCTTAAATGCATAAAAGATTGCTATTTCAATAACAACTTTGCATCTTTTGGTCAGTTAAGCTCAAAGTATAACTTACCTTATTCTAACTTTTTTCCGATATATGCAACTTCGGCACTTTGTACGAGAAAGCATACCTAATTTTGAGACGTCTGGTGAGAGTCATGCATTCTTAGACTTACTCTCACCAAAGAGCAAGAAATTAATCACTGGATGTGTTAAAAAAAAATGTAATGGCTCTGTCTCCTCTAACTCAATGAAGAGGGCTTGGGAAAAGGAAATTAATGCTAAGTTGCCTGATAAAATTTCTCGCATTCATACATGCTCAGTAAACAGCAGACACAGGCTAATTCAGTTCAAGGTTATACATCGTTTTCATTATTCTAAGGTTATGCTACATAAATTCTATTCTACTGTGTCCCCATTGTGTGATAGATGTAAATTAAGTGATGGTACACTGCTGCATTTATTTTGGAACTGTCCATGTGTTAAGTCGTTCTGTTCAAGTATTTTTTCTTTTTATTCTCGGATTTACCACAGGACTTTCTCCCCTGATAGGGACCTTGCTCTTTTTGGCTGTTCAGAGGGCTCTGAAACTCTTCCCTCACATATCCAACCAGTGTTGTTGATGGGCATGGTTCTAGCCAAAAAACTAATTCTTAAGGATTGGAAGAAATTAACCCCACCATGCCTCAAAGACTGGTTACATGAACTCATTTCAGTTATCCATCTGGAGAAACTGCGGTTTAATAATGCAAAAGACCAACAAAAATGGGAAGCATCCTGGGATCCTTTGTTGAAACACCTGGATTTTGTCTGACTGTAAGTTTTGATGGACTGTCATGTATTTATATGTTATTTATGTGTTTCTTTTTTCTTGTTCTGTTTTGTTTCGTTTATGAACGTTATATGCTACCAGATACTTGTTTGTCTTTGTTAAGCTGAACTTGATTTTTTTTTTTCTCTTGTTTTTTTTGGTATTGTAGTTTACAATTTTTTTTTGATTGCATCACTCTCCTCCATGGTGTGTGTGTGTGTGTATATGTAGGTGTGTATGTGCGTGTTTTTGGGTTGGGTTGGGGCATTGGGTTTCTCTTTTATTTTGTGTGGATTGTATGTAGATGTTTGGAAACGTGGCAATGAAAAAAAAAAAATAAAATTTAGATTGCCAGTGTGCTAATCTGCAGTGTAGCATTTTACTGATGTAGGCCACATCTATATTAGTGTGTGCCCAAGAGGCAATTTTTTTGCAATTGTATTGGGTAGTTTAGTAATAATGCATATATATATATTTTTAAGGCCAATTATGTATTTAAAATGTATTACATTTATTGTCATAATTTCCTAAATAACTTGACACTGTCCTTGTCAAAATTAACATAGGGAGAAAAAAATTAGCATTACTATTATTTGCATAAAATGGAATTTCATTCCATTCTGTATGTAAAGAATGACACCACTGAACTTAGGGATAGTGTTGCAACTCGTGACAACCCACCCAGCTGATGCCAAAGCACACCATTAAAAGAATACAGTCATTTGTTTGCCACATATTTTTATTTTTTGCAACCATAATGCATTGTAGAAGATATATAAAACTGTCAATTCTGTTGCATCAACTCCTGAAAAGAAAAAAAAAAAAAGCACAAACAAAAACACAGCTATCCACAAATTTGTCTTTTATTATAAAAAGAAGAGATTATCAACTCCATCGTGGGCATAGTGTGCCTGTTGTGTAGCGGCTGTGGTCCTCACCAAAATGGCTTTTTCAAAGACATACTAACCAGAAGATCTCTTTTGTACCTACTCCAAAAATTAACATAAATTCGTAGTCCTCCTTTAACACCAATTGTTTAAAGCAATAAGCATATCACCACATTTACTGACAGCAATAAAACACATTAAAAAGATAGATGCAATGTAAAGACACCCCTTTTTCGGGCCAATATGTCATTCTGCTTGCTTGGGCGGCATCAGATCCATTCTCCTGCGTGAAGTTGTTGAATTTGTATTACTGAAACGTGCGATAGAGGCAGAGAAGTGACTGGCCATGTGGGCCAATGTGTGTTGTGCCACATGGATGTGGAAATTTGATTTTCCCTTTTAAAAATACACAAGAAAATCCTGTTTCCTGGCAGTAGTAACTATGCATTCCAAGTTGAGTTTAAATCCAGTTAAACATACTGTAGGAAATTGCCAAAAAACATTTCTGAAATGCCACATGGTACGACACTGGCAAACGTGCTGACTAAATGACATCTCCCTATAACAACTTGTCGTATGGAGTATTTTATTTTGAGTGTCAATATTTGTTGTTGATGTTGACATGTACTGGATGGATGGAAAACTCATGCCATCACCCTATGCTACCCTCTGCACTAAATGTTCAGGCATGTTACATGAAAGTAGAAGTCTGGTTTTAAACTGTGGCCCAACCAGTTATCTGGCCTGAATTATTTCCATATCTTTGTGATATTTCTCATGCTCCCATTCAGACTGAAAAATAAGTGGACAATGATAGGATGGATAATTAGCACATTCCCAAAAAAGAAAGCTAGTCTTGGCCTCTGTCAACCACAAAGGAATAACCATGACTTAGAAATTAAATCAGAATTTTCAAAGGGTGAAGAGAGGGAAGCAAAGACAAACAACACAAAGTGAAACAATGACATCACATACTGTTTAAGTAATTTCTCTGGATGTGGGCAGAGATTTTTTTTTGAAGTGTCTCCTTTAGAAGCCAATTATTTGCTTCCCTTGTCTGCTTCCTGTTGTATCACTGTCCCTCTGTCTTGTTAGGGTTAAGGGAGGGAGCAGGTGGAAATGGTGGGGTGGGGCAGGAACAGTCGGTCACAGGGTAAGCTTGCAGTGACACAGTTCTTTGTACATTTGCCGCCTGAGTCGGGGCATATCCTGCTGGCCAAAGCTGAATGGTTGCCCTAGCGCCAGACACTTGCAGTACTGCAGAATGGTGTAGGGTAAATGAGGACATAAAGAAAAACAAGTTACTGACCAGCAGAAACAATATATTTCTAACAACAGATTTGCAGTGATGCATCGACACTGTATTGTAACTTCACTGAGTTTAGTCTGTTGGTGTGTTTTCCTATGGTGCTAAGCGATCAGCTTCATTGATGCTAAACATGCTGTGTGACAAAATTACTACTACCAATCATTGAGTAGATAAACCAATATAACATGAACACAAAACACAATAAAAAAAAAAATAAGGCAGTTCTAGCCTACTTGTGCAAATGGGCAAATACTGAGTGGCTGTAAAGTAAATTTCAGTAGTCTTTTTATGGCTCCTGTAATGTATGGACAAGTGTGTGTGTGTGTCTGTGTCTGTGTGTGTGTGTGTGTGTGTGTGGTTAGGGGTTGAAAAATTATCTTCCATAGAGGCCAAAAACAAGACTCATATTAGTACAACTGTGTCCCTAACACAGAACAGAATGTAAATTTAAGGATTTAAAAACACACTGATTTGCACAAATGTGGACATGGGCAACAACATAAGGAACTCACCTGTAGCACAAAAGCTCCACAGTCACTGTCATTGTTCTGACGACCCACATTCTGCAACATTACATTTGCAATACATACATTAGCAATACACAGCACAACTGTATGGTAATGTGTGTATGAGTTGCACCAGCAACAGCCAATTTTTCCCATAGGGAACATTAATTTTAAATTAATTCTTTAGAAGGCTTTGTGAAGTGAGTATTCTCTATCTGTGTCAGCCAGTCAAGGTGGGAAAAAAAAATAGGCAAAGCATTTTACCATTTTGAAAAAGCCTTTCCATCCCGTCAAAAAGTCTTGTTGGTCTTTTTTGATGGCCTCGGCTTGCAAATACTTAAAAATATGCTGAAATCAACAACAAAAGACTCAATCAAACATAGATTCAACATTTTCAATAAACACATGAAGTATCATCATATAATTTTTACTTTGTAAAACATCTTCACTGGACTGCAAATATAAAAACATGCATGGTATACCTGTACCCAGTAGAATATTGACTGAAGTTTAGAAAAATGCAAGTATATTCATGAGTGGGAGAAGGTGAAAAAATACAGTGAACACATCTGTATAGCTTTTTATTCATTCAGATCATGGTAATCCTAGGAATTTTAGTAAAAAGCAACTGAAGAGGCTCATACTCATACTTTCATCTTTCATACTCTTGGATTAACCGAGTACACAATTTTAATCTTAAATTGTAAATATGCTATTTTGCTAGACAATTCAGATCAGGACAAATGGTTGGAGTAATTTACTGTGAAAGTTAATTTTTCAATGAGTATGTTGCTGCCAGATGCAGCAGTATTGACAGTTTTTCTTTCCTACAGAAACACACAGCCTAGTCTCTTCAGTAAATGAGTGTGATGAATAAAAAAAGGAAATAATAATAAAAAAAGAAAAAAAAAAAAAAAAAAAAACACTTTATTTCCATCTCCAATTTGTAAAATGTTATCATCGGGTGCTGCAGTGGTTCCCAAACTTTCTCTGCTGGGCCCCCCCTTAGGTATACAAGAACATTTTCCACATTTCCATCTTGCATTCGCTTCAGCCACATCTCCAGTTTTCTGATGAATGATGCAATTTTATCTTCCAGATGTGGGAGGTGTGTATTTGTGCACTGTAACTGCAAATTCACTTCATTGAGTTTCTGAAACATGTCACTGAGGTATGCAAGTTTCATGAGGAACTTGTTACAGCTAAAACTGTGGCCGATCTTGCCCACAGTTTTAGCTGTAACAAGTTCCTCATGAAACTGCCCTCCTCCTTCAAAAAGATGCGGATTTCATCTCGCAGCTCAAAGACCCTGGACAGCACCTTCCCCCATGACAGCCATCGGGACTCGCTGTGAAACAGAACAGCTGTGAAGTTGGAGCCCATTTCCTTGCACAGTGCCGAAAAAATGCGGGCTTTCACAGGGCGTGTTTTTATATAGTTGACTGTGGCAATGACGTTGGTCATGACATCGTTCAGCTTGGGACTCAACTGTTTCGATGCCAGCACTTCACGGTGTATCATGCAGTGCGTCCACTGCACATCGGGGGAGACGCGCTTGCAGCCCTCCCCGTTTCCCAGCCATAGCCTGTGCCCCATCTGTGCAGATCCCCACACAGTCCTCCCATCTCAGACCGGCCTCTTTCAAGTAAGAGTCAGTTATTCTAAACAGTTCTTCTGCTGTGGCTCTGCCGGTAATTTGTTTGCAGAAAAGCAATTCCTCCCTCATGTCATCTCCGTCTATGAATCTGACATAAGTTATCAATAAACAGTCTTTGTTACTGTCGGTAGCTTCATCCATCTGCAGAGAAAAGCGGCTGCCACGCACCTTATCATTAAGCTGCCCCTCTATGTCCTTTGACATGTCATAAATGTGCCTGCCGATGGTGGTGTTGGACAGAGGAATAACACTTACTTTTCTGGCTGCAGAGTCATCAAGCATCGCCGAGACCATGTCCATAGCGCAGGGAAGTATTAATTCCTCTGCTATTGTGTGCGGCTTTTTACACTGCGCCACATGGTAGGCAACTTTATATGAGGCGAGTTGAGCGTTTGCCGGCACGGATGCAGCTTTGGTAAAGGCAGCCTGCTGAGCATGGCAGTTTACGAGTTTTTTTCTGAAAAACTCAACTGGCTTGTCTTTGTGCTCTAGATGTTTGGTCTCCAAGTGGCGTCTTAGCTTGTTCGGCTTCAAGCTGTCCCAAGCTAGCACTTTAAGACAGACCACACACTGCGGTCTCTCCTCATTACCCACCGTTGTACAGGTGAAGCCGAAGGCTAAATATGTGTCATCATATCTTCTCCTTCTTTGTTGTGGAAGATAGTTGCGTGGTCTTGGGCAGTGCTTCATCCTCTAACGTACGTTTACCGACCCCCGTCAAAAACTTGTCCATGTTATGCTAGCTATGTCAATTTTTGATTCATTCATTCCGCCCGCGCCTGCGCCCCCCTGCAATTGCTCTGCACCCCCCCAGGGGGTGCACCCACCACTTTGGGAACCGCTGGGTTACTGTATGGGTATTGGGCACATTAAACACATCTATTATCAGCAATCATTATTTTCCTTTAAATTTCTAAAAGCTGCTACTCAAATAATGACAAACTTTTCAGATCTTAAAAAAATTTAAAATTAAAAAAAAAAATAAAAAAATCATCTGATTCCTCCTCTGAAATTTTTGTTTTGCATTTACGCACCAGAAAGCTTTGCTGTTGTACCATGAGTTTTCTCTTAGCTGTTATAAGCAGTTTGTAATACATAGTTGCTGCTAGTAACTTTTGTTTTTGTGAAATACCAGTTGCTGTTACACCATTTGTAACACAGTTTACTATTCAACACTTTATCTTCCTGACCACACTGCATGTGGACTGTAATTTCTCTAAACTGGTTTTTCTTAATTGCAATCACTTGGCAAAACAACTAAAAGTTTATATATATATATTTGCCATAATCATTACAATATTCATTGCTGAGTACTTGCATTGAAAATCTCCCTCACTATATGAAGCAACACTGATGTTTAACTTCCTTATCCTGTAGCTGTGTAGCTGGACTGAAAAACGCCATGGTCCAAGACTAGGGCCTGACTGATGTGGCTTTTTTGAGGCTGATGCAGATTCTGATATTTGGCAAAAAAAACAAAATCATAACCAATTAATCAGCCGATTAATTTTTAAAATATATAATGTATAAAATAGCTTCTTTTTTGGTCCCTTAACGCTTACAACAACAAAGATATGAATCACAGGCAGAACATTTTACTGTTTTACAATACTTTGTCCTTTAGTATTTGTTTAACTTTACAACAGAAAGGAATTTTCAAGTATAAAAACATGCAACAAAGCATTAAACATAATATATATATCGGTAAAAAAAAAAAGTTTTCCAAACAAATATGTCTGTAATGTGAGGTATTTTGATTTAAATTTGCATTGAGCAATTTTCATTCTATGGAGCATGCATGAATATAGCTACAAGTTGTACTGATGAATTTATCTTTAGATTTAGGCCAAAGGTCTATGCTGTATATAAGCAACATAACGAGTGAAGTTACTGGCAGAACATTATTTATGCAGCCCTCTGATGTTCTGTACTCTCAAAGACTGTGCTGTCTTTAAAGTTGATGGTAGTAAGTTAATAAAAATGTAGGTTAAATAAGTGAGTTAAAAAGTTGGATAAAAAGTTTAAAAAGTTGTTTTCTGTAGTTTTCTGAAAACCTCTATGCGCTGTTTTGGTTTCGGAATTTGCGGCAGAGTGAGTGATCTTACCGCTGTACGGTCGTAAGGTATTATAACTCTTTGTCATCTCCATGAGCCAAGTTTGACTTGTTTACAACAAGCAGCAGCAAAAACGAAAGTTACGAATGTAACTACAGTTCGATGAATCCCGAATGACCGCCAGAGGCGATACTTTAAGCACTGAATATTTCCCTTCACGCATGCGCAGTTCGAGTATGAATACCAACATTGTCACCTGTGACACCTGGATGACCCCGGAGGAGACTATAATCTTCCGGTGTCATCAGAATATCTGTTCCTACAGAATCTTCTCGCGAGAACACGGGGATTCTGAGTGACAGAGTGCTCTGCCGGTCATTTGAGATTCATAGAACCGTAGTTAAATTTGTAACTTTCGTTTTATTTCATCCCTGCTGACCACCAGAGGCGGTGCTTTAAGCACTGAATGACTTATACCAGCAAAGTCACGAGGAATCCTGATTACAAACCTTAATGAGTAGAATCAGAGGACTCTGGCAACAGAACCACACCCAGTGGATGGGGGATAGCAACATTCACCCTGTAAAACCTTGAGAATGTTCCTGATGAGGCCCATGAAGCTGCAGTACAAATATCTTCTAAGGGCACTCCACTCAGGGCAGCCCATGACGTAGAGACACTCCTGGTGGAGTGGCATTTCATGCCTGATGGCAAAGAACGGTTACTTGCCCCATATGCATGGCGAATGACATCCACAATCCAGTGGGACAGTCGCTGTTTGGGGAGAGCACAACCTTTCTTAGGACCACTAAAACAGAGGAAGAGCTGTTCTGTCTACCGAATGCATGCTGAGGCTGTGATATAATCTCTTAGGGCCTGCACAGGGCACAACAGTTCCGGCTTGTCCCCCCCCTCTCCTGGTGGGGGGTTAAACTGTGCAAGCCGTATAGGCTGGTTAAGGTGCGAGTGTGACAACACCTTAAGGAGGAACGCTGTATTCGCCCATAGAGTGACACCTGAACCATCTGAATTCCACCTCAGACATGAGTCGCTGACAGAAAGGGCGTGCAGCTCACTGATGCGTTTTGTCGAGGTAATAGCCAGGAGGAATGCAGTCTTGTATGACACCCACTTCAGCTCTGCTTCTGTCAACGGCTCAAAGGGAGGCCTGCCTAGAGCCTCCAGCACCAGAGGCAGGTCCCATGATGGAGCTCTTGGAGCTCTCGGGGGATGCAACCTCTGAGCTCCCCAGAGGAAGAGGGACACCAGACTGTGGCTCCCTACTGTGCCATTATCGACTCTAGCATGTCTAAATGATATCGCTGCCACGTACACTTTCAGGGTGGACTGAGACCGACCTTTGTCCAGAAGAAACTGCAGGAAATCCAGAATAGTAGGCACAGAGCAATGTACTGGATTTTCACTCTGGCCCTCACACCATTCAGAAAATAATTTCCACCTGTTGTCATACTGCAGCCGAGTGGATGAAGCTGTGATGAAGATGGTATACCTAACAGGGTCCACACAGCTCAGCAGCGGTTCGGGCCCTCCAACAGCCAAACACACAGTTGGAGGTGTCGAGGATTGGGATGCCAAATCAGACCTCCTAGTTGTGACAGTAGGTCTTCTCTGTCGGGGAGTTGCCATGGCACGCCGCAACAGAGTCTGTGCAGGAGAGGAAACCATGTCCTCGCTGGCCAGAAGGGGGCCACCAGCAGAATCCTGTGACCCTCGTGAAGAACTCTCTGAAGCGTTGAAGGAATCAGTGGCAGCGGTGGAAAGGCGTATAAGAGACCCTCCGGCCAGGGGTGAGCCAGTGCATCCTGGCCTAGAGGGCTGGTCGTCTCCGCCAAGGAAAGCCAAAGGGGGCAGTGGGTTGACACCTCTGATGCAAAGAGGTCCACCTCTGCTCTGCCAAAGAGGCTCCAGATGGTGCGCACAACCTCTGGGTGGAGGCGCCACTCTCCTGGCGGAGGCTTGTGACGGGAGAGGAAGTCTGCCATGTGGTTTTGCTCCCCCGGTAGATACATTGCCCGCAGGCTGCCGCCCCAACCAACACGGTCACGGAGCTACAAAGCAACGGGACGTAGTTGAGCTTTTAGAAATGCGGCTTTGGATAACGCTATCAGAGTGATAGCGATCTGTGCGTGAGAAGATGAAAAGGAACAGATACTCTGATGACACCGGAAGCTATAGTCTCCCCCGGGGTCATCCAAGTGTCACAGGTGACATTGTTGGTATTCATACTCGAACTGCGCATGCACAAAGGGGAATATTCAGTGCTTAAAGCACCGCCTCTGGCGGTCAGCAGGGATAAAATAGAACTGAGCTTTTTGTGGAGTTGCTGAAGTGTTTTACACGCTTTAGCCTTGGAGAATATCTATCTTTCTACAAAATCAAATTGTACAAAATGCTCAACAGCATTTACTGTCTTATGAGAAATTAAGAATATATCTGCGATTAATTGGCAAAACTTCGGCTGATGAGTTTTTGAAAAGGGCTATAATCGGCCGATTTAATCGGCCAGCCAATGAATTGGTCGGGCCCTATTCAAGACAAAAATTTGCTACCGTAAATGCAGCTGTTTAAGTCCCACACGCCATCGCTTATATTGTGTAGATCTGAATTTGATCTGTTTGCACTTTTGTAACTTAAAAGAAATGTAACTTGAGTTGTAATCAGAAGATTTTAAAAAAGATATCTATATAGATATAGAAAACAAAAAGTTAATAGAAAAAAATGTTGGGGTTTTTTTTGCTTCCAAAAAGAGAAGCAAGAGCTTAGTGTTGTTGTTCAGCCCTACCTTTGGACAGCGCCTGTTGAGGGTCCGCTGAGAATCAAAGTAAGTGATAGCACGACGAGGAATGTCAACACTGACTAGTGACCAGTGGACCTCTAGGTGGATGGGGATCAACAACAGATCCTTCTGAAAGATGTCAACCTAAAAAAAAAATAGGGCACAAAGAGAGGTGCAGACAAAGTAGTCAAGTAGAGATAATAGAAGTTATTTTAATGTGACATTCATTATGCATTACGAAAATGATGTTTGTTTAATAAAAAACAACATTTCATTATTAAGCAATTATCAGCTCCATACTCAATCCACTTAACATTACCTCAAGATAGTGGCTCCAAGAATCTAAAAAGTGTGTGAATACAGCATAATCCTGGTACCAGGCTAATGGATAGGACTCACCCTTCTGAAGTAATAAATAAAAATAAATAATAAAAAATGCTCCAGCTTTTTGATTTATGTGCATTTAGAAGGAATTACAGCATTGAGCCCGTGTGGAATGGCCTTAATCCACCTTGCACATCTTGACATTGTAATTTACCCTATTTTAATTGCAAAACTGTTCAGGTTCTGTTAGGTTACATGGGGAACATGTGAAAACAGCCCTTCTAAAGTCCAGCCACAAATTTTCAATTGGATTTAGGTTTAGGCAGACTTGGCCACTCCAGAACATTAAATTTGCTGTCTTTAAACCATTTCTGTGTAGCTTTGGCCGTATGCTTCTGAGTCATTGTCATGCTGGACAACCAACGTAGACTTTACCACTGCAGAGAAATATCCTCACATGCTGCCACCACCATGCTTAACAGTGGAAATGGTGTGTTTGTGATGTGCAGTGTTTGGAGTCTGTCAAACACAGTGTCTAGTTTAATGACCAAAAAGCTTTTGAAATGTTTTTTCTTTCAGACTAATGAAGCCTCTTCCAGTTGACGCCATAGTGTCCCACACAGCTGGCAAAATCTAGTCAAGGTTAAAAACATTTATTTTCAACATGGCTTTCTTGTTGCCACTCCCCCATAAAGTTTTGACTGGTAAAGAACCTGTGCAACAGTTGTTGTCTACAGTCTCATATATGTCAGCCCCTGAACTTGTAAGTTTTCAGGATACAGAGGTGTCTTGTGTCCTCCCTTACTAGTGTCTTTCTTGCATGGTAACGTAACGTAAAATTCCGTTTTTTAAGGCCAGCCTGCTCTAAGCAGGATCACATTTGCCATATTCCATTCTCATCTTGATGATTGATTTAAAATTGTACCAAGGAATATATATATATATATATATATATATTCAGTGACTTGAAAATGTACTTGTATCCATCCCCTGACTTATGCATTTCAATAACCTTTTCACAGTTATTTTGTGTTTGTTGAGTAGTTATAGAAAGCAATGTTAATTTATCAATGACTAGACCTTCCAGACACAGGTGTGTCTACTAAAATCACCCGAGACACATTCACTGCACTAATGATGTCCATTTCTCTAATTGTGTGACTTCTAGCACCAGCTGGCTGCAGCTGTGTTAAAAAAGGTGAGTCACTTTAAGGGGGTGAATACTTATGTAATCACTTATTTCGCATTTTAGATTTTCAGTTATTGACATAATTTTTTAAAATCAGTTTTCACTTTGACATGAATCTCTTGTCCAAAAACACAAATGAAATTGACCATCATACAATAGTGAAAAGCACAAAGCAACTATTTAAAAAAAAAAAAAAGGGGGGGGAGGGGGGACTTTTAAAGTGTCAATGCCCCTTCATGACCCTCTTTTTGAAGAAATTAAGAGTTACACAACAAGAATAGAGAATCATGTGCTAAGGTGTACTGCCTTATTAATACAATTTTATATCAAGTGACATGGCTCTGGATTCACTATACTAAACTTTAAATATAGCCTAAGCAGACTCTGATCAATATTTCCTAACCTTGGTGAGCCTCAAGAATCCTGATGATAGGAATAAAAGACATGGCTGAGGTGAAGTACACTTGCTGCCCTGCTTTGCATGCTTTCACAGCAACCTAAACATCCATCCATCCATCCATCCTCTATACACTGCTTAATCCTCACTAGGGTCGTGGGGGGGGGCTGGAGCCTATCCCAGCCGACTCAGGGCAAAGGCAGGGAACATCCTGGACAGGCCGCCAGTCTATCGCAGGGCCACACTTAGAGACAGACAACCAAGCACACTCACATTCACACCTACGGACAATTTAGAATCACCAATTAACCTCAACATGATTTTAGACTGTGGAAGGAAGCCGGAGAACACGGAGAGAATCCATGCTGCACAGGGAGAACATGCAAACTCCATGCAGAAAGATCCTGGGAATCCTAACCAGGACATGAACCAGGGATCTTCTAGCTGCGAGGTGACTGTGCTAACCGAGCCACCTTGCAGCCCACAATCTAAACATGTTGGAGAAAATGTATGGATTTTTTGCCCAAGAAATGAAGTCACGGTAGGATGTCTGAAGTAGGGGTTGACTGATGTGTTATTTTTTTGTAATTAGTAGTGAAGGATAACAATAGCACATATTCTAAGTTAGCTTATAAAGTTCCAGTCAAAGGTTTGAACACACTTTCTCATTCAGCGTTGTTTTATTTGTTAGCGTTGTTTTTACTTGCAAAGCAAGCAGGGGTCCTTGCCCGCTATTGTTCCTGCTGCGTTTCTCTCTTTCTTTCTTTCTTCTTATTATTTGCCTGATGAACGCGAAACCCTTAATTTGACCCCCTAAACACACTCAAAAGCTCACCAAAATTGGCACGCATCTCCGAATCGGCGAAAAATTTGATAAAATGAAAAAAAAAAACAAGAAAAGCTCTCTAGCGCCACCTAGTTACAGAAAAACACATTAAAACAGCCCCAGCACCCAGTAGGAATGTCTTACAGAGCTCAAACCAACACCAAAATGTTCGTCTCAATGAGACCCACAAATCTCGCACTGAAACCCCTGACCTATCTCAAACAGGAAGTCCGCAATTTGCCTTTCAAAGTAAAAAAAAAATGAGTGAAACCATCTTTTGGGAAAAAATTATCTTGTCTGACACCGTAAATCGTATCAACTTGAAAATCGCACAGGAGACAGAGAAGGCTTTGATGCACAAAAGTTCTGAAGGGATTTGGTGTTTCTCAAACGGTTTTCGAATGGCAAGCCGTTAAAGTTGATGAGCTGTCCCAGCCTCAGCTCATACTTTGTATGGCTGTCTATGGGACATGTGCAGACATGCTGTGACATTTGCTCATCTACACAAAAAACTAGAGGTCCTACAGCTTTAAAAATGACACTGAGGGCTTCCTAACAAGATTTACAACAAAAATATGTTGTTTTTGCACATATTTGGAGAAAATTGTGGCTGTATGGGAGAGTGAAAGTGAGTAAAACTCTCAGCTCTCTCAGCCAGGGGCATGAAGAACAATGACATCATCACCTGCAGCTTTGATCCTGATTGGCAGGTCAGTGCAGCTGCTCATGTGACTCACTGACAGTCTGAGGGTGAGAAGAGAGAGAAAAATGGCTCCTTCAACTTAAAGCAGGTTTAACTTGAAGCATGGTCAGACGGGCAAGTTGCAACGCGGACCGAGGACCCGACAAACGCTGCTTGCAGCTTTAATTTTAACTGTTTTCAAAATTCCAGATTAATACTGAAGACATCAAAACTATGAAAGAACACATATGGAATTATGTTGTAAACAAAAACATGTTAAACAAATCGGAATATGTTTTATCTTTTAATTTCTTCAAAGTATCCCCCTTTGCTTTGATAACAGCTTTGCACACTCTTTGTATTCTCTCAATCAGCTTTATGAGGAAGTCTCCTGGAATGGTTTTCCAACAGTCTTGGAGTGCTGGAGCACTTGTTGGCTGCTTTTCCTTCACTCTGCTGTCCAACTCATCCCAAACCATCTCAACTGGGTATAGGTCAGGTGATTGTGGAAGCCAGGACATCTGAGACAGCACTCCATCACTTTCCTTCTCAGTCAAATAGCCGTTACATAGCCTGAAGGTGTGTTTGGGGTCTAGTCTTGCTGAAAAACAAATGATGGTCCTAGGAAGCACAAGCGAAATGGAAAGGCATGGCGCTGCACAATGCTGTGGTAGCCATGCTGGTTAAGTGTGCCTTGAATTTTGAATAAATCACCAACAGTGTCACCAGCAAAGCATCGCTACACCATCACACCTCCTCCTCTGTGCGTCACACATGCAGAAACCATTGGTTCACCTTCTCTGTGTCTCACCATGACACGGCAGTTGGAACCAAAAATCTCAAATTTGGACTCATCAGACCAAAGTACAGATTTCTACAGGTCTAATGTCCATTCCCTGCTTTTCTTGGCCCAAACAATCTCTTCTTCTTGTTGTTCATCCTCAGTAGTGGCTTCTTTGCAACAATTCAACCATGAAGGCCTGATTCACACAGTCTCGTCTTAACAGTTCATGTTGAGATTTGTCTGCTACTTGAACTCCGAGGAATTTATGTAGGCTCTAATCTGAGGTACTGTTAATTTGCAGTTTCTGAGGCTGGTAACTCTCATGAACTTATCCTCTGCAGCCCAGGTAACTCTTGGTATTCCCAGTCCTAATGAGAGCCAGTGTCATCGTAGTGTTTGATGGTTTGTGCGACGGCACTTGAGGATATATCTAGTTCTTGAAAATTTCTTGATTAACTGATCTTCAGGTCGGTCAAGTAATGATCGACTGTCGTTTCTCTTTCCTGAGTTGAGTGGTTCTTGCCATACTATGGATAACAGCAGTAGTCAAATAGGGCTATCCACTATGTACAAACACTACCTCTACACAACACAACTGATGTTCTCAAACACATTAAGAAGGCAAGTAATTCCACAAATTGACTCTTGACAAGGCACATCTGTTAATTTTAAACCATTCCAAGTCTCCCTCATGAAGCTGATTGAAAGAATGCCAAGAGTGTGCAAAGTTGTCATCAAAGCAATAGGGGGATACTTCAAAGGACCTAACATATAAAACATATTCTGGTTTGTACTACACTTTTTTGTTTACTACATAATTGCACATGTGTTCTTTGATGTCTTCAGTATTAATCTACAATGTATAAAATAATTAAAATAAATAAAAACCATTGAATGACAAGGTGTGTCAAAACTTTTGACTGGTACTGTATCTATACAACAAAAATGTATCTGTCAACATTCTAAGAATGCCACTAACTTAACCAGGCATTTTCCAAACAACTGCCCAGTCCTCAGCCTTTCCTCTTGTGAATGTAAAAAAAAATTTTTTTTAGAAGAGACTGAACTATCCCAGACAGTGGTGCATTGAGAGATATGATTTCAGTCTTAGGAAGGAAGATACATCATATATTTCTCACACTGCTCTTGTGGATAACATCAATATTTTTGGCCACTCTGGGTCCTCTACAACAGGGGTTCAAAAAGCATCTTAGAAAACTGGTTCCAAATAAATACTTATTTGGTTTTCATGCCATGTGATGCTGAAAACTGAGAAATACTGTTTAAAAACCCTTCTGACAAATGCCAACTTTCAGTCACTTATCCAAGTTTTATTTTTTATTTTTGAGTATGATACTTGATCATGAATGCCTATACAGCTATCCAGTACCATCAGGCCGTGAATTTTTTAGTTTCTCTGCCCACTAATGAGCCAGAGAAGACACTGCCCCAATAAACTTACCTGAAGATTGGATACACAGTGATAAACAACTAAAAATGTATCACTTTATTATAAGTGATAAACTTTTTTATTTTATTTTTTTTTTAATTTAAGAAGTTTAGAAATTGCAAAAGCCAAAATTCATTAAAATAGATTTTATATTTTGTTGTTAATCGATGATTTCAATGATAAGACAGCAGCCGATAGTTAAATGTCGCTCACTAAACGATCATTTGTGTTTATTCTGTTGTTGTTCTATACTTTGTTTTTATTAGTAGGTAAAAGTTGATAAAGGATGAAAGTCCTGATCAAGCTATAAAATAGTAGTAAAACTAGAACAATGGTGTAATATATTAACTTTAACTTTCACAGTCACTACAAATGAAAACACAAGTGTGCAGCATTGTAGTAAAGCTAGTATAGTAAAAATCCATCCATTAGCTATACACCGCTTAATCCTCATTAGGGTTGCGGGGGGGCTGGAGCCCATCCCAGCTGACTTAGGGCAAAGGCAGGGGACACCCTGGACAGGCCGCCAGTCTATCGCAGGGCCACACTTAGAGACAGACAACCAAGCACACTCACATTCACACCTACGGACAATTTAGAATCACCAATTAACCTCAACATGTTTTTGGACTGTGTGGGAGGAAGCCGGAGAACCTGGAGAGAACCCACGCTGCACGGGGAGAACATGCAAACTCCAAGCAGAAAGATTCCGGTGCCCCCACTGGGACGCGAACCGGCAACCTTCTTGCTGCGAGGCAACACTACTAACCAATTCAATTTCACTTTAAAGTGGTAAAGCCAGTGGCAGTCACATCTGGTATAAGGTTTAGGAACTTTGTTTTGAGGCTGAGATACCTTTAAAAAGCACTATTTTAATTTAAATGGTATACAAACAGAAGCAAATTATGGCACTTACATACATATGCTCTACAAGTTGCCAAAATGTATATTCTCTACCACAGCAATGGGCTGCTCATCCAACGTGATGAATTCAATTACCCTTGCAGTAATTTTTTTTTTTTGGCCCTGGTGAGGAAATTTCCCCATTTCAAATATCTTCCAGGATGTGCTGCTTTGGTGCAGCCTTTGCCTGAGTTACCTGAAGGAACACGCTGTGCTCTGGTAGGTATTGACTTTTTAAGGAAAGCATCAAATTGGCAACATTAAATACACAAAATGCTCACATTACAGATATTAGTGGCTGTTGAACTGTTTTCGTTCTCCAATTTAAAATAGTTAACATTTTAGCTGCATCCTGCAATTAACTGCGCTTTCCCTTTACAACACCTATGTGACAGCGGATGTAAACAAAGGATCGGGCTTAGGTCCATGCTCAACAAAGTCGCCTGAACACAGTCAGTTAAAAAACTCTTTGACTGGCCATGATCACAGTCTTTGAGTTAGGATCCAGAGTTCAATTAGGGTAATTCTGTATTTAGTTTGGGATACAATCCCAAATGAATAAAATAAAGCTTTGTCATAGTTAAAAACTACAAGTTCATATATATTGCTAGGTGACATTAAAGTTTAGATTTTCCATGGTGAGCAAAGTTTACTGAGTTTTGCCTTTTTAAAACTCAGTGGGTTGGTAATGTCACCTTTTTAAATGGTATAAGAGCCACCTCTTATGTCTTCGTCAGTGCATATCTCGCAGTTAATATTACTCTGCTATTCACCCAGATTTGTAAACATATCAGTTGATGTTTGCTATTTGGGAAACTATTTTTGACTAGTTATAGAGATTGTTTAAATGCCAAGCCCTAATAGGACATTTGCTTACTTTTGTTGATCTACTTTAAAATTAAAAGATGGGTAAATATTTATATATATTTTTTAAAATGTCCCAAGCTATCTTTAACTTAAAGAAAACCTGTGTTACAAATTAACTGAAAAGAGTTCATTTAGTAGCAAGGGTCTTAAATCCACTTACGTTTTTTGTCCACCGTTTCACTCCTTCATAGCCTTTGGTCCTCAGCTTATCATAAAAGAAGCTGTTGAAAAAGTGGACCTGAAGAAGAGAATTGGAAAAAATAAGAACTATGGTAGACAACTGAAATAGTGTTCAAAGGCTCTGAAACTACTTTACAACATGTGACAAAATATATCAATATGGACTTGCACATTTCACTTGCAATTGTCCAATAGTGATGGAAGTAAGACCGTCAACCTTGTTTACCAATGGGGTGTCTGGACGCGTTGGAGTATTGAGACTTGTTTTCTTGAAATTTAGTCAAAATACCTGTATCAGTTACACATGTACAACTCACATGAGAGCATAATAACAAGTATGGGTCTTCCTCATAGAATAGGTTGGGTTTTCAGTAGTCAGTTGTAATAATCTTATCTTTATCCATGTCACTGAATGTACTCTTCCCAAGACTGCTCATAAATGAATGTAAGAATGCTTTCTAGTTTGTTGTAGAAATGTTACAAGAACTAAAACTTTGGAAACACATCAATGCCCAATTATGAAATATTTTGCTCTTTTGGGGTATCAAAAGTACAGAGGGTTGAGTTGAAGTTATTTAGTTGTAGAACTCATAAATTGGCATCCATTACCATTACAAAGAAAAAAAGTAAGAACGATTGGGCTGACTTGCTCAGGGCCCTAATTCGCATATCCTGTGACTCAAAAGTTTAACTAGTCTGGCAAGTTTAAATCCTGAAAGAAACCTGTTCTTCCCATCATCCTCCTGTTTCTCTCGCTACCATCGATTGTGTGTGAATTCAACAATATTTTTTGTTTGAAAGGCTGCATAACGCTAAAACAGTTGTGTGAAAAAGACAAGTTAATTTTTTTTTTTGGACAAGCAAACATTTGATCCTGTTTGAAGCAGTGCTTACAGATAGAGGGGACATATTTGAAAAAACTCCACAAAGAAAATTTGCTTTATCATTTATTCATTCAACTGAAATGTTAACAGATGCAACATTTTTCTGTGGACAAGTAGGTTCCCACTTGGCCTCAAAGGCTAGTATTGGCCCCTTTGGCAAATGGCCTCACATTATCTTCAAGCACTCCTGAATATGATCCAAAATTTCATTGCTAAATCCATGATTGGAAGCTGCTCAGTCCCAGGGAAAAGTGAAGCAAAACCCTAACATCATTCAGCACCATACTTCACAGATGGTATTAGGGTTCTTCTCTTAAAAAGCTGTCTTTGGTCTGCCAAAACCAAACGTCTCTATGATTATTGTGACATAATAAGAACTATCTCTGATTTGTCTGTACCAGCCTGCTCTGGGGCGCCCCAGTAGCTCAACCGGATAAGACAGCAACCCATATACAGGGGCAGCAATCGTGGGTTCGACTCCTGCCCACAGCCATTTGCTGCAGGTCTTCCCCCATTCTTCTCCCCCTTCCCTGTCTCTCTCCACTGTCCTGCTAATAAAGGCAAAAAGCCAGCAAAAGAAAATAATTTTAAAAGGCCTCTGAAGCCTAGAGCTTCATTGGCAAAAAGTTCTCTTGTGCTCTTTTTGGAAAGCAATAGCTATTTCCTGACATGCCCCATGCAGTTCGAATTTATCCACATTCTTTTGGATTGTAGACGCATGCAGTTTGATACCAACAGTTGTGACTTACCTGCAGATCTTGTGATGAAATTTGGGGATTCTTGGAAATTTATTATTTGCACAGTCTGCTCTTGGGCTGAATTTGCTGGTGCAGCCAGTCCTGGACAAATTGGCAGTTGTTTGAAATCCACACCACTTGTAGATAATTTACCTTACAGTGGGCTGATTTATTTTAAACAACCTGGGGACCTTTTTGAAATCCGTTGAAGGGGTCATGGCAGCCATAACATTTTGCTATTACAGCATTGCTTAAGGCCTTAGATTGTGTTTTAGATTTTGACATGATGACACCAAAGATGTTAGAGGTTTAACCAGACAGGTTCAATTGTTGACTGCCTTTAATCATTGGCACTTAATCTGGAACCCTTCATTCTAATTTTAAGGGCTTAAACACGAGATGATTACAGGAATGTACTTTGTGTTTTGCATTCACTAAATTGTGAAAATTACTACACCATGTAAATTTAGGTGTCATTCGTCTGAGTACATCGCTTTTGTCTGCAGGTACAGTTTTAAAGAGGATCAAGTGTTTGCTTGTTCCAAGATGGTGAAAAGGTAAACTTTTTCCATTCGATATACTGATATTTTGTCAACAATGTGCTTGCAGTGTTTTTTTCCAGTTTATTTCTGTGTCCTGTGATTTTTCAGTGGAAAAGGAACAAATTAAATGCTTTCTTACTAAGATAGCACATTTTTTGTTTTCAATAACAACTCTATACTTATGCGTAGTCATTCTTCATCAGTTCTGTCTTTTCTGTCCCCAAAGCAAAAAAAGCAATCGGCATAATTTTGAGACCTTATTCATTTTTGTATCCTACACAGCACTGATCACTATTTCTTATACTTACATTCCTATGTACATTTTTTCTGTCGAGTATATGTGTATCTCTATGTGTAAAGCTGCTGACAACAATGTGAATTTCTCCACTGCGAGATAAATAAAGGCATATCTTATCTTATCAACAATTTGAATGACATCTGAAGTAATTCTAATTTATTTTACACTTTTCATAAACAGTTCCTTCAAAAGATAGGACATTTAGGGAAAAGCAAGCCCTGAATATGCTGTGCCTGACATTTTTACCCAACTTAAGATGACCCAGTGGCCCTGGGAAAATCCCATGATGTACACCATTGTCAGTGAATTAGCAGTAGGGTTTAAGGTTTCTTTTTGAAATCACAAATTGTGTAACAACCCTTTTGTCATGGATATAATTCTAACTATAAAATAATGTCAAATTATTATTAATTTGTGTATTACATATCTTTTGGACTTGTATGTCCATACTTTGTTATGGTATCAGCACATGATGTAATATAACTTTCTGACTTTAGAGCATCCTGCATATGCTGCAGAGCTACCTGTTGAATTTCTAATATTATACACTGCAGAAAGTGGCATCCTCTCTACCTGGGACCCAGCAAGCTTCTCTGATATAACCCTTGCTACTTATGTGATTTTGTTAGCAATTACTTCTCTGTGTATGACCAAATCTGTCTACACTTCACTAACAGCAGCTTTTCATGCTCAACTGGATATTTCAGCACAAAAATCGGTTACATTATTTTTTGCTAACAATAATGGCTGGTTGTGCTGTTTCATAGGGTGTAGTTCCCTTTATTACATTCATCTTAGAAAAAGCATAGCGTGGAATGAGAAGGCAAAAAAAAAACAAAAAAAAAAACTGCCAGAATTTGAAAATACAGTTTTTGCTCTTGGAGCTCTTCCCTCTCTGTCAAGCCAAAAGCTGCATTAACATTTGGCTTTGCAGAGGATTCAGACCACCTCTCCCAGGTGAAGGTCTTCTACTTAAATCACTCTGCCACAACACCCTACTCTCAGTATGGACTTTGTTGCTTTTTACACTTTCTAGCGGGATTTGGATGAAAAGATTGGTTAATTGCCATAAGTATTGCATCCCAAGCTTTTCTAAAGTCAAAGTGCAGAAGTCTAGTTTCTTTGCAGATCACTTGAACCAAACTATGATAAAAGGTGTGTTCTGTTGCCATAGGTGTTTGAGTGTGGGTGCAAATGGAAAACATTGTTGACTGAGTTCCACTAAGATAAATCTCTAGTAAAGTAAAGAACATTTACCAATCATACAGGTGGAAACATAATGCCCTTGGCATAGAAAAATCCAAACAGGAAACATAATGCAATGGTTATACATATGACTTGGGTGAATGTGTACAGGTAAAAATGCTGTTGTGCATTTTTATTTATTTTTTTACTACATAGAATACAGAAATAGAAAAGAAAGAAAATAAAATACATATTTCTCAATCTATCCTATAAATGGAAATATGTTTTTCTTTTTTTTTCTCCTTACCTTCTCCGGCACAGAGTCCATGACCAGATCACCATACATGTTCATAACCTGAATAAAGCACAAAGAAACAAGCCAGGATGTAATGTGAAAAGAAACAGTGTGTAGCTGCAAAAGACACAGCAGCTTTTCCGCTCAGTGATTACACATGGTGATACAGGGTATAAATAGTTTTCTTGAAATCATTTTGCAGCGTATTTCCATGACATTTTAATAACATAAGGCATGAAAGATGGGGATCACATTCCTCTATGTGGAATGCTCCTTCACAACATACAGAACTGTGCAAAGATTTTGAGTTGAAATGTTTAGATTCTTATCAGTCATGTAACACAATAAGGAAGGCGTCTGATCGGTTTTAAAATCAATCTGCAACATGACAATAAGCCCAAACAAAGCCCAGATCTCAAAATAATGTTGTCAGTGGGATAACATGAAGATACAGAAGTCATTAACAACTACATCAACCCACATACAAAGTGTGGTAAAATATCCAAGATGCCTGGAACAACATACCTACCAAGAGGCTTGAAAAACTATGTGCAATGTGGTCACGCTATGTTCACTTATAATATTGATTTATGGCATTATAATTGATATGATCCTCATTTTACTTTTCGTGTCTCAAACTTCAAACCAAACTCCTTTTTTTTAAAAAATCATATGCTAATCCCTCAGCAGACAACTGTACATGGGCTAAAAACTGCCAAATTAAAAATCATTTTGACAGCAATACAAAGAAGAGTTTTACATATATGTTACTGCTGTCTTGCAATTTTAACTTTTACCTTCCCTGGCATTTCTTATTTTTCAAGGCATTTGCATTCATCTTTCCAATGAACACGCCTTTTCAACCATTTGCTATTATGAATCCACGTTTTCTCGTTATGTGGACAATGGCTCTCTCACTGCGGTTCCCTTGAGTTCCAGAGCCTTAGCAATGGCTCTGGAACCCTTTCCAGATTGATAAATGTCAGTGACTTTGTTTCGCATCTGTTCTTTCATCTCTTTAGAACATGGCATTATGTGCTGCTTTTTGAGAACCTTTAGCCTACTTCACAATGCCAGACAGGTTCTATTTATGTGAGGTCTAGTTTTAACAAGCCTGGCAACAATCATACATAGGTGTGTCTGGTGAAACTGAACCTAATTGCCAAATTAATTTGGTAACTTGAGGGACTGGTAACAAAGCAGGCAATTATTTTTTCACATAGGCCAAGGTGGGCAGAACAACATTTTTCCTTCAACAGATAAACTAATCATTCAAAAACTGCATTTTGTGTTTTCTTGGCTGTTTATCTTATACTACAATTAGTTTGATGATCTAAAAACATTTAAGCGTGATAAATATGCAAAAATAAAAGATATAGGGGGGCCAATACTTATTTTTACAGCACTGTATATTGGGACACTGACATTCTGATTTATTAGACTGATTTAGTTTATCTGTGTACTTGAAGGTGAGGCTGCAACATTTGATTACACTGATTCATGAAAACTGACTTAACAACTCTGTTGCACCTACAAAGTTATGGTTTCCAGTGACTCATATGCTTGATTTTTACTTTGAACAGTTTGCAGAGGCTATGTTGCATAAATGGTAAATGGACTGCACTTTTTAACGCTTTTCTACCTTAGTGGCACTCAAACCGCTTTACAATGTTTCATTCATCCATTCACACACATTCATACACCAATGACGACAGAGCTGCCATGCAAGGTGCTGCCTGCCATTGGGAGCAACTTCGGTTTCAGTGTCTTGCCCAAGGAACCGCTAACCTTATGATCAGAGGACAACCGCTCTACCACCTGAGCCACAGCCACCCCTGTCTATGAATAAACATAGCGGTGTATTAATTGAAACAGAAAGACTTAGTAGGGCCAATAGCTATTAATGGCCACACCAATTGTGCATCATATGAAGATGGATTTGGCACACAAAATGGGATTGAAGCGAAAGTCATAAATGAACATAAACCTCTGCTATCTGATGCTCATTTCAGAGTTTGGGCCCAAGAACAGTTTTTTTTTTGTTTTTTTTTAAAACAGAGCTGTTATCAAGCAGACATTTGATGCTTGACTTTTAGCCAGTCTGTCTCTGTTTGTGGGCAGCATATTTTCTTGGACACACATGTTTCTATATGGCTGGTCCACAAGATTTAATTACTGTGGTTTGCTGTTCAGTTTCTGCTTTTTTATATTTTGTGTACTGACATGCACGCTGTTCCTTTAAACTGACAGCAACGGAACGTGTCAGCCTAATGTCTGAATGTGCACTCTGGTTACTTTTCCATAGAAGTTGGACCAGCAATCTTACTATGTTGGACTAATTAACATTTGCCTACCACTTTCAACATGGCCCAACTCTAAAATTTACTGTCACAGTAAAATATAGGCACACACGTGGCACTTTGAATTGTGTGAATTAATTAGGGGAAGACTTGCTCCAGATTTCAGCACAGATATTCATCCCAAAACATTACAGAGAGCACTTGATGTGCAGTTTGTGTGCAAAAATCACAACACAACTTTTTCCACTTACTTAGCGCTACAATTTCAAATCTATTGGGCTACAAAATGACATGTCCCTAGAGCACACAGAGTAGCAGAAGGACTTTGTTATTTGAGGGTCGCAGATGAACTGTCTTACTTAATTTTCACCCTTTCTCGAACTGAATGTTGATGTTAGTGGTACTGTTTACTTCCTACCTAAAACTATTAATATTACACAGTAAAAATACTGTTAAAGAAAAAGTCCTGCATTATATGTTTTACTTAGAAGTGAAGAGGTGAAAGAGATTTTAGAAACACAATGCACCTACATTTATTTGACATCTGTTCACATGAGAGCTATAAATTCTTATAGAATGCTGGACACTTTAACGAAACACGGGGGATATTTTATTTTGTGAGTGAAACCATTATTTTATGAGCCACTGTTCACATTGCTGTCATAAGAGATCAAAAGGTCAGCCTGAATTTATGAATGCACCCATTTAAAGACTTAGCAACTATTTTTGTTAAAGTTGCAGCTACAATGAACCAGCCCATTCCTCCCTCTGCTACCAGGGGTTCAAGTCAAAGTCAAGCCCAAAGTCCCTTCAGATTGGGGGCTAGTGGGAGGATGATAGATGAGAGGGTGAATGTGGGCCACCTAGCGGTAACCAGGTTCTTAGTGAAAGGCCTGGCCCCTTTGTGACAGTGGAGTTTAGCAAATATTTTATCATATGTTGTACATTCCAATCACAACAATAGTACCAATAAAGTGGTGTGTTAAAGACTGCCTAAATAGTTAATGACATTTTTCTTTTTAATCTTAAAAAATTAAAAAAATAAAAAAAAAATAAAAAAAAAAGTACCATTAAGAGGAGCAGCAAAGTGAAAACATCAATCAAAAAAAAAAAAAAAATAGTAAGAGTAATGGCATCAACAAAATGTTAACGGTACTGAGCTATAATTTCTTGTACCTGGTCGTTGAGCCAGTTCTGTCCATACAGAGTGCCCAGGTCATCCATTGTCAGAACATGGCGTTTGTAGTTGACTCTGAATGTTTTAGCCATGGCTGACCCTGAAGAACGCTGGAAGGATTGTATTAGATGCTGGACCATTGCTTTCCTAATGAAGAACAAATCAAAGGCATGAATACTGGTACCTTACTGACTTAATAATTTGCCTAAATATTGTCAGTAATAAACTTGAGACTACACACTGTATAACAGGGCATTGGATAACAAAAGAATACATGACAGCCACTTAAACAGTGATGATGCAGTCTGGATTAACCT
The DNA here is from genome assembly GCF_000690725.1 of Stegastes partitus. Taxonomy (NCBI): domain Eukaryota; kingdom Metazoa; phylum Chordata; class Actinopteri; family Pomacentridae; genus Stegastes; species Stegastes partitus. The sequence goes on from NW_007578575.1 coordinate 143,375, forward strand.
GAATAACCAGACAAAGTTTGAAGACATCTATATTGTTTAAATGTACATATTGCATTAATTAATTAATTAATTAATTAATCAATCTCTCATATCTAAGGGATTTCTCTTCTTAATCAACCAATTAAACATCAGGAAATGGAGTGTCTATACCACACTGTTCCCATAAATGGAGGTCAGTTCAAAAAAAAAAAAAGAGCAATAACTTTTTATCATTTTATCCAAGGACCAAACACCATTTCTGACCTGTGTGGCTGTGAGAAGCTTTCGCTGAAGATGTCCTGAAGCTTCTCCAAGATGTCATCCACATGGATAGGAATTAAACTGCCATACTGCTGTAAAGACTCTTCAAGAATACCTCAAGACAGAAGACATTAAAAAAATAAATAAAAAATTTTCAACAACCAAACAAAAGTGTTCATTCAAGACAAACTCTTTCATTTTAATCATTTCTATTTCTTATTTGTATTATTATAACGTGTGGTCAAAGTATCTAGTGAAAACAAAAGGCCTTTCTGAAAAGTTTCTGAGTGTCCCCCTAATGTGGATCTATGTAAACTCAAAAAATACGAATTAATTGATTGGCTTGTGTTACAAGAAACAGGCAAACAAATATCAACGAAATGTTTTGGAAATTTCATAATGAATGACAAATATATGACAAACTAAACAAAACTGCCAATGTTGTCAAAAACATCTTAGACATTTAGTTTTAAATTTTTCTGACTGTCAGTAAATATGAGTCAGTAACCTCTATCTCAGATGCATACCACTCACACAACTTGTATGTTCCTCAGTAAGGGCCAACTCCACTGGTTTGACCTCCACTTCCCGTCTTACTCTCTCCTCTTGCTTGTCCACAGAAGACCCATTTATCTGCTTATCTGGCCCCCCCAAAAAAATAAAATAAAATTACACATTTTTATGCAATTTTATAGACATTTTTTTTCTCCCACCTAAATCAAAAAAAGCAATTTGGTGAAAGTACAATCCTGCATACTGGTCTCTTAATGGAAACTTAACACTTATAGCGCAATTTGAAACATTGACAGGCAAGCCTAAACTTCATAAAATCTCAGTTAAGAAGTTGGGGGAAAAATGCATTGTGGGCTGATAAGTAATTTTGCCAATTTTGTTGTACTGTCCCACAGATATTGCTAAATATTACTGCAGATCAATATTTTATTGAGAGTTGAGCATTAAAGACAGGGTAGGGAAGTTAAAAAGTAATGAGCGATCAACTAACATGTTTTAGTTTTTGTCTTTAAAAAAAAAGGAAGAAAAAAAACAACTGTGCCAATTTCATATATAGCCTATACACATGACCTAGCTTTAGAAGTAAATAAGTACATCAATACCTTTTTCAGACATTGTGAACTGTTTGTCATTGCTGTCATCCTCTTCTTCACTGTATGATGACCGCTGATAACTTTTTATCCTCCTTTGCTTGCCATACAGATTGTGCCTTTGACCTCTCTGGCTCCGTCGGTGTCCCAGTGAGCTTATCCACCGGGCTCTCTGACGCCAGCTCTTCCAGTGCTGGGTGAGTCGAAATCCATGGGATCGCAAACGCTGCAAACGCCTGAGCCTCCTCAGAGCATTGTACCTACTGAGGTGGGACCTAAACAAGTCCCCTGCTTCTGCCTGGGAGACAGTATCCTCTACCGTGGCTACACCAACTTTTTCTGCTTTCTGTTGTGGTCCATGATGCTTGTGTTGTTGTGAATGAGGGTACTCAGTGGACTGGAAGGGAAAATCTGGAATCTCCCACTCCTCTTCGTCCTGGTTTCCATCCTCTTCTACCTCTTGTTCCTCTTCTTCATCCTCATTGTTTTCCCAACCTTTGCCCTCAAACTCACACATTTCTTTCCCATCCAAATTGTTTACTTCTTCCTCATCACCTATTGCCTCTATCCCACCCATCCCATCTTCCTCCTCGTCTACATACTCGCCTGTCCACACTTTTTCTTTCTGTCCAAATCTGAGGTGCATGGGGCTGGAAACACTGTGGCCTGACACTGGGACTATGAGGTGGTCTCCAGGAATCCCACCTAAACACAAACATTAGCAGTGATTAAATATATCAGCTGTATAAATCCATGTACTATAGTGACCCAAATACCTTTAGGTTTTTTACTTTTCCAATTTCCATTGGAATTTATTTACCAAACGTTCATAGTTAAGACACAAAGGGAAAATTCTGTTGGGCTTTGAGATCAAAGAGCTAAGAGCCCTTAGATAGGTACAACAAATTACATTCCTTACACCTTTAAAAAAAAAAAAAAACATTGACTCACTTTAAGCAAATTTTTTTGCACATTGAAATTTGAGGCTATGTTTGGATGACAATATCTCAGAAACTAGTAAAGATGAAATCCTAAAATTATTAGTCACAATATTTTTAACATTGGACAAGAAGATCACACAGTCACTGATTATGGGCAAGTTAAAATTCGAAAAAAAAATGGAGCTATAATGGAAAGTTCCATCTTTGAGCACTCATTAGCAAAAAATAATAGTAATAATAACATGGAGAAATCAGCTGGTGGTATTATCAGAAACATATGTAGCTGAATGTCACAATAATAAAAAAATAACAGAATATTTTTTAATATGACACTTGGTCACAAAAAGGACAAAAGGTTATTTTCATTAGACTTTTGTAACTGAATGAGCAGGTATGACCAACTATACCACAAAAACAAAATTGTTGCTAGAAAACCTCATCCAAGTAGAACAGAGATCTTGAGTTTGAAAATGGTTCTCAAAATAAAACTAAGCAATTTATTTATTTATTTTTAATTAGGCAAAATTTGATGATTTCAGATTAAATTACCCAAGATTTATGAAGCAAATTAAAGAAAAGTACAAGCAAAAATGTGAAGGCACCCTTTGCCACTCATGACCTGACTCACTGCATTGCCACCTACACAATAATTCATAATATTACAAGCTTAACTAGGATGCACATGTTTTAACCACAAGTAAAGTGTTCACCTCCTCCTGTGTCGTTCTGCCCCACAGCAGTCAGACCCAGATCTCCCTGCCAGCGGTTCTGGGCCAGGCTACCTCCACTGTCTCGCATTATCCACGAACAACCCACGACCTGCGCCAGCTCGTCACCTACAAACAGCAAACACAGTATGTATTGTGGGTGTAATCACACAATGTGCTTACAAACAATTTGGAGAATCTGAGTTTTATTAAAGTATGGACATTAGTTTTGGGAATTACACAGTACCTCCTTGCTGTCACAGCAAAACGAGCCAGGAATTTCAGCCTGTCTTAAAGACAAAGTGGAAAGCACCTCAGAAGCTGGAGCGAACTACATAACTGTCGGTGCAAATGTAACTTGCTAGTTACCTCAAGTTAGACTGAACATTACTCTGAACACAGCTGCTCCACAGTGATCCACATTGGTCACACTGCCAATTTATTATAGTTGAGTGATATTTCTCCCTCACACTGAGAACTAAATTCTTTTGTTTATGCATAATTTAGCAATGTCATTTAAATGGATGATTGAATACAAATCACTTAAATAAGACTGTCATCCTGTAAACAGTCATTTCATCTCAAATCATTGGGGACCTTCTGCTTAACCATCTCTCATCATATAAATTTAAAAAACGTAAATAAATTAATTTCATTTCATTTTTAAAAATAAATAATAATAATTTAAAATGAGCCTATCAACCCACTTCATTCGAGATAGAACCATAAGAGATAGTTGAGCAGAAATTGTTTCAAATGTTTGACAATTTGAGAAGGAACATGTCATTGTTATTCATTGCATGAGTTTAGGCTATTGGTGAGGATGTGGGGAAATTAAGCCCTAACACTCGTTGGCTCATCTATGAGCTCAAAAGCATTCCATATTTTAATGTGATTCTGTAACACAATGCCCTCACATAACAAAAACATTTTATGGGGATGCAGCGATTATAAAAAAAAAAAAAAAAATCAGGGCAAATAATATAAATACATTTAAAAGAACAAATAATTTTATCTTGTCAAAAATGCAAAATGAAAACACAGACGAACCAAATTTATTTTTCAATACAACAACATCAATGTTTACAGATTGGGATTTGAAAAATACCACATATAATAACTTATTTTTTACAAACTAAATAACACCAGAGCTCATCAACAAAACCTATCTTAGATAATACATTTCTACCAAAGGACTTCTGGGTCTGGGCTGCAAGGTGACTCGGCAGTTAGTGCCATTGCTTTGCAGCTAGAAGATCCCCAGTTGGAGTCCCGGTGAGGACACCCAAGATCTTTCTGCATGGAGTTTGTATGTTCTCTCGGGTCCAAAAACATGCTGAGGTTAACTGGTGATTCGAAATTGTCCGTAGGTGGGAATGTGAGTGTGCTTGGTTGCCTGTCCCAGTGTAGCCCTGCGATAGACTGGCGACCTGTCCAGCGTGTCCCCTGCCTTCACCCTAAGTCAGCTGGGATAGACTCCAGCCCCCCCGTGACCCTTGTGAGGATGAAGCAGTGTATAGCTAATGGATGGATGGACTTCTGAAACTGGTGTGCAGAAGTGTCTAATTTGGAAAAAATACATAATTACTTCAAGAAGACTTTTTGTTGTAGTACTTGATGTGATATGCCTTAAGCTCATCAACTGTAGGCTGTTGCATTTGTCCAGCATAATAATATTAATGGCTGTTAGTGGGATTGTAAACATTTGGCATAGAGTTGAAACTCAATTCAGGCAGTTGCTGGCAAAGCTAGCAGTCAGTGGAAAGGGTAGAAAACTCTTCTTAAACTCAACTAAGGGGTTGTTAGATACCCCCCACTTGTGGTCTTGAACTTGTAATATTGCATGCTTTCATATCACCTATGTTTTCACACCCTTCTGACACTTCACTAGGGTATATGGTATATACTGGTATTTTTGTAAAGAAAAAAAAAAGGGAGAGTAATTGCTGAGCTACAATGTCAAAACTCATTGTAGCATGTATGAAAATGCCCTTCTTCCATAGATTTTTGCTGGATGACACAGCAGGGATGGATACAACACACTGGTGGGCTGAATTGAAGTGTTGTGGTTGGTAGTAGCAGACCAGCAGTCTAATAAATTGCAGCTAATAAATTTATGTCAAAAAATATAAGTGGGCCCTTGACCTGCACCTTGTTCCAACAAATCATCAATAACTTGCCAGAAAGTTGTGTAGCAGTAAAGTCCTCTTTGTGTGTGTGTGTGTGTGTGTGTGTGTGTGTGTGTGTGTGTGTGTGTGTGTGTGTGTGTGTCTCTGCCTCTCTCTCCCTCTCTCTCTCGTCTGTGTGCGTGTCTTATAACAGGTAGGGTGGGTATCACATCCTGACCCATGCCTCACTATTGTCCATGATATTGTCCATTTGGTATCCATTTTTACTCGTCCTGTTACATTTCCTAGCTACTTGCAGCCACTGTGCCCTCTCTCTCTCTTTTTTTTTATAGCTCAGATGCCTGTTCTATTAGCAGCGACTGACCTCTGGTGGTGCAAGTTATGCAAGCACAGCACCTTAAATACAGTGTTGGCATACCAGTTTAAAGTCCCTCTCCAGGCATTAATGAAACTACTAAAAACTCTTCTCTGTGTATCAAAGTTAAATGTTTAGATGTTATTACTTTAAAATAGCCCTCTCCGACTTAAAAATTGCATATATGTAACTCTAAACCTTTGGTTCCTCTAGAATGTAGAATAGTACCTGCCTTTCTCTCCATTTACCCTTCCCCACTGGCTGCAGCTGGGCATACTAGCTAACATATAACCCTGCTCAGACACTGTCAAACTGTTATATACTACACAACAATAAACTGTAATACTAGAGACATTCAGCCATATATGTTTAAACCACAAACAGATTCTGAAGAAGAATGATGCAGAAAGCCCCACCCCAACAAGTTAACAGGATTAGTTCCCTTGATTGTTAAGTACGAAACCCAAAAACTGCCATGACATTGAGTTAGCTGATGATATGTCTTCTAGCATAGCTAAAAAAAAACTTGATTTTCACCACAGGGGGGTTTTTAAAGCTTGAAGACTTAAATTCAAAATACAATTTGGCTAACATTCACAGGTATGTAGCACAAGTAAGACACAACCAATCACACTATCAGTGCAGACAACTGGACAAATTGAAACAGGAGCACATGCGTGTAGCATATGTAGACATGGATCATGTGAACTTAATCTGAATAAGAATCATATTAATTTTCAAATTCTGTTTCAAAGTGGCATGAAGAGCAAACGTATCCTGATTAACGGTTGTATATTGCGCCGCACCAGTTCAGTTGTGGCAGAAGTGTACCTACAATCTGGTTTTAGTACTAACAATAATCAATAGCGCTGTTGCTTACATTTACGGAATGCTGGATTCAGCGTGAATATAAATCTTGTCCAAATACTACAAAGTTACGGTGCAACTTCCACGTGGCTATTCGTCTTAATGCCACCGTTTACATTAACATATCTGATATTGTAAACACAGTTATTAAATGTAACCTTTTATCAAAGACCCTGACAATTATGTTACTTATCTCAATTCTTGCTGGACTGAAACCATTCAAAACAACAGGAAATGTTCTTATGTACAGTAGACCTACATGTTTCCAGATAATGCCTCATAATTTATCTGCCTTTATGAACTGTAATCAGATGGGGACTGTTCTCATTTCAGCTCCTGAATCTATCATCTGACTGTAATTGTAATATATGCTGGCTCCGACTCATTTGTTGCAGTAAATCATACAAGCTTGATTGTGCCATGTACAGCATTTGTATTTGCACGAGGGACAAAAGTGTATCCTACTGCTATTTAATAATTCTATACACACTTTCAGTCTTAAAGAGCACTTGCGCACAGTAACAATCAATGGAAATACAAAACACACTTGGGTCACTTCAGTCACTTGAAGACTTAACTGAAGAGTTGTTACTGGGATAGTTCCCACCTAAGACTCTCCTGTCTCTCTGATGCTTTGGACACACTTAAAAACAAACTCAAATCTGCTTCAGACTGGACCATATGCACAAAGACTATGTCCTCCTACTTACACAGATCTTATTTCGACAGTCAAGAAGAAGCACGAACCCTAATACAGAGTACATACACTACACAACACACTAACCACAAAGGCAACAAAGGTTCCATTTGTGCCAATGAATGATCATTAGCACAGGTAGCTACTGTGTTAGCCACAGTGGGGAAAGGTTATATTTTTATTTATTCCGTTGCTCTGTCTGTCTGTGCCTTACGCATAAAACAAGCTGTTTAGCTGTTGTGTGTTCCAAAGATAAAGCAATCTGATTATTTTAAAAAAACAAAATGCAGAAAATAAAATGAATATTAATCACAATCATGATTTTGGCCTCCTACCTTTAAATTAACACAACTGACTCCAGTATTCACATGTAAAAATGCGCTCAAGTCAACAACAACAAAAAACTCTGCTTCTGCTGTGATTTATACAACACTACATGTAGATAAAATAATTTGGTTTCATTTCAGACATCTGACAAATGTGACTTCACAACACCTTATTTTACTCTTTCAAAAGTAATTTTTCAAAGTAACACACCTGTCTGAAAGCACTGCAGTCACCTAGCAGCATCTACTTTAGCCTGCAATGTAAGGAGTTTTGGGAACATTGATAAATTCTACTGTCTAACAATAAGTTTCCTGTAACAATGTTTAGCTGAGTGGTATGATCCTTAACACTATGCAAATTAATACAAGGAACCAAGGCATCCCACCAGAACACTACATCAAATAGAGATGATAAATGTTATTCACTGCACCTCTCCGTAGTTTTAGTGCTGTGGCTGATGGGTCTAAATAAACTTATGACAGTAATTGTTTGGATCAAAAGGCATATCAAACAAAAGTCACATACTGAAAAGAAGGTCCTGAAGCCATATCCTTTGCAATGAAGAAACATGTCACACAGTCTCACTCTACAGCTCAGTAGTGTTTTTAATTTTCAGTTGGGATCGATGGCACAGACATACTAGATCAGTCTTTGGATGAACAGACAATACTTGTTGGTAGTTGGTAGGTTGAATTCATAGTGGATTTTGGTCTTTGATTTTCTGAGGAAGAGGGGCAACTGACTGTCCCTGAGGTCTCTAATAGAAGGATATACACAGGTTTGTTGAGCTGCTCCTGTCCATTTTCAAAACAACAGCATTCATGAGCAAAGTGGGGCCAGAGTTTCAAAAATGAGGAGATGAATAACCACTACAAATGTTATAGAGTCTTCCCACTTATTGTAAAGAGTAGTGATTACATAACTTTTGGCGTGCTGATTATCAATTTGTACATCAGTCTGCTCACTTGATTTGAAAATTGAAAAGTCGAATACACACAATACTTCCACTTCAGTCAGTTTTGTTATTTGATTAAATGCCAATCAATGTCCTGTAAAATACACTACATAAATTATGTTTGACTCAAGATATGTTATCACTGCACATATGTAATCAAAAAAAACCGTGAAGGGAAAATTATTTGGTGATTAAATTGTACTGAGAAGTAGACAATTAATAGTGTACTCACCACATAAATTATGGCATATTTCGCTCTGTTACATGATCGTGTATTTAGTGTTTCTACTTATATAAGGTATTGATAAATGTGGACATAAAGTATTACTTCGCGTTGGATCCAAACCTAATTTTTCTAGAAACACCCACCCAAAATATCACTGGAGTAATCAAGCCCTGTCCACTTCACAGCACCATTCACGTCTGCCAATGGCGGTGAAACAAACGTCACAATTAGCTGAAAATGGCATCACTTTTATACACAGGTATATAAGGGCAGTTCTAATTAACTCCCTCTTGAACGTAAGTATTTTATTAATTAACAGAACCATGCGATCGCTTAAATGGTTGTTCAAGTTATCTGGATTTACCTTCTTCTAATAAGTAATCAAGTGTTAGCAAACCACAACATTTGCTACATTATCTACGCTTCATCCATAATACATGTACTTGTCCTGTGTGGCTGCTCTGTAAACACCGGCACTCTTATGACCATGTGCATTTACGCGAAAAACACGTACTTTACCTTGCTAGCAAGACAGAGTGTATTGTTTATAGACAGCCATGGTAGTAACGGAGAGACTGGGTAAATTCTCATTTTTAAAACTTAATAATGTTGCCCGCGCCCTTTACAGAAACGATTTTTCGATAAAAACTGCTATGTAATGACATCTCTTGCAGGAAATAGTCCATACCAAGGGTATTTTGTGCGCGTTGAGACCTACCAGAATCGCCGTCAGTTTCACCACATAAGAATGAATAAAAGTCACACTAATTGCAAATCTTATTGTAAAGTAACTGTGGACAGCCAACGTCACAGCACCACCACCATCATCAATAATTTAAAATAGCTAAAACTACAAGAGTTGTGCAATTATTTGTTGTCTAACAAAATAGCTAACATGTTAGCTATTAGCCATGTTGTCCTCGACTAGCTAAGCGCTATGTAAGCAGATACCATGCAAGCAACAACGAAATAAAAAGCCCGGTTCGTGTACAGCTTACGTAGCGAGGTATTACAATTTAGTGCTTACCCTTAGCCTGCAGATTTATATAAAGGTATGTCCAAGTGCCTCCGACTCAATAATGAGGGTTGAATTTTTGGATTAGGTTCGAACCAAAACTAAGTGGTGCTAAACCTCATTCAATGAAGTCAGGTGTGGAGCAGCCAGATGTCGCCCTTGTTTTTCTTCTTCTTTTTCCTTCTTCTTCTACTTCTTCTTCGTCTTTTCGGTGAATGAGCTTGAGATACAGCTTTTCGGCACATTACCGTCACCTTCTGGACTGGAGTGCGAATGAGAACAGTTGCGCAATCAATTCTCTTAAACTCTCTGTGTACTCGATGTGAAAATAGCCCCGTACACTATATCACCTGAAGTTCTGTGCGATATTTCTCAAATATCAAGAGTCGTGTGAATTTTCTGGTTTGCAAATATAAGTGTACTATTCAGCCCGACATGACCAAACCTTATCCTGAATGTAATGTCCTACTCCTTTTAATTTTGATCGCTTGTTCTGATTTCTAAGAGCAGACATACAGATCTATACAATGGAATTCTCTCGCAGACAAACGCTGTTGTAAGGAATAAATAACTACAAATGCACTATGTGTTAAATTAGTAGTTTACAACCAAGTTTTTTTCAGATAATGCACACACTAAGTTCAGCTCCCGCTGTTGTTTCAGTTATTTCCTGTTTTATTTTGGCGTTTCCCTGTTGTTTGTACTCGCATTTGTCTCAGTTGTCTTTACACTCCCAGGTCTTTGTCTGCTTTCCCGCCTGTTTGATTACATGTACCGCCCTAATGTGTTCCACCTGTGTGTCATTGTCTCCCCTGCCCCAGATACTCACTCCTTTCCTCTTGTCTCCCTCTGGTTTGTCTTGTGTCATTTCCACCAGTGTTCCAGCCATTTTCCCTGTGTGTATCCCCAGCATTTCCTGTGTGTCTGGTATATACTTTTGGTTTTTAAGCCTTTGTGTTTCTTCATTGTTCATTCCATGTTTTTGTTTACTTTTGGATTTTTTTAAATTATGTTTTGCTTTCTGCCATGCTTTTGTTATATCTGGATTGGTTTTTGTTTGTTTGTTTGTTTGTTTGTTTGTTTGTTTGTTTGTTTGTTTGTTTGTTTGTTTGTTTGTTTTATCAGCTTGGACTAAAGTTTGCTTTTTGTTCAGTTTTACATCAGTCGTCCATGTCTATATTTTGGGTCCTCTCTCTGTTTTGCATGATCGTACAAACTGGCAGGTAATGGACCCAGCACACCTCTTTGTGGACAATGGATTTTATGATGTTTTTTGAAGTACCTAATCTGTTTGTAGGAGTAATGGAAAAGGAGCCCCCAGCAAGGATCTTACAGAGGCAGCTTTGTTTGTGGCACGCAAAAAAGCTGCACAAAAGACTTCATTTACACCCTAACTTTCCAGCCTTCTTGCCCCATGCCAGCTCTATGTCCAACCAGCCTGCTAATTCCCGGCCAGCTCCTGAATTGGCCAGATGTGGGCCTGCTAGCTCCCAGTTTATCCCACAGGTGATTAGACTGGGTTGGATTGCCTGTTAGCTACCAGGGAGTTTCAAGTCCTGTGTCAGCTAACCTTTAGTCTACATCCTTTGGACACCTCCACCCAGCTCCCTTTCAGATCCTGCCTCTCCAGAAACAACATCTAAGGCTGCCAAGGAGTCTCCTTTCTGGGGAACATGCTAGCTACTAAGTCAAGCACCAAAGGATGGCAAGGTCCCCGACCTTGAGGATTCTTCCAGTCACCCCCAATCTCCATCTCTTCCAGCTCTGTTGTCTTTCCGGCTAGACGAGACTCTTGTATTGGACAGCCCCCTCTCTACAATTCTCCAGTCCTCTAGCATTCAGCATTATCGTCCCCAGCCAGCTCCAAAGTTAGCTAGCCTCAAAATTGCAAATTGCATACCTTCTTTTTCAGAGGGGCAACAGTGTCAACTGATGTGTGCAGTGACGCTGCAATACTATCATAGAGATTATCCCCCTGTGGGGGACTAACGTTACGGTAACTGCTCTCAATTGTATGGCACTGAAGTATATAACTGGTATAACTTGACATCCTAAAACCTTTTTAACAAGAAAAGGCAAAACATGGTTAAACAGAAACTTTAGAAGCTATCTGTAAGCTTCCTGAAAAACATAATGAACCTTTCCAGAAGATCCATAGAAAAACAATGGAGTCAACTTCAAAATTGAAGGAGAGGTCAACATCACCCATTGCACCAGAGAAAAAAAAAAAAAAGGTTTAAGTTGATCAATCATCATCCTGTTGTGATGTCATTGTGATGCTGTCTTGGAAGGAGGCAAAAGGCTGAAGGTTTAAGTAAGTTTCCACAAAATAAAATTACAAAAGCTCTGTCCCCAGATTAGGAAGCAACTTTTTTGCCCTTGAAGAACGCAAGAAAAGGTGAAAGTTGGCTCCCTTCTGCTAACCTTTTTGTCTTTTAGAAATTGTAAAAAAAAAAAAAAAAAAAAAAAAGACTGTTTAGAGGTGATAAGCTTTTATCATTTCAAACTTAGATGAGTGGAGAAGTGTCTTGCAATTTGATCAACAAACATTTTTTGTTTTTTTTCTCCTTTCGAGTGGACTGTTACAGAAAGCCAAAAGATATATATATATATA
>NW_007578575.1:162670-166539 GCF_000690725.1 Stegastes partitus
GGTAACGTAGCAGAGAGGAAGACGTTGTTGAAGTCTCCAGAGATCGCCATGAATGAGTTTGGATGCTGTGTTTGTAGTTTAGCCACGACGGAGCTGATCACAGGCTATCTCTGGTGCGGTACCTGGTATTATATAAACCACTACCAGAATAACACAGGCAAACTCTCTGGGTAAATAATATGGACGGAAACTCACAGCTAACAGTTCGATGTCTCTTGTGCAGATCTTCTCCTTGACAGTGACGTGTCCAGGATGGCACCAACGCTGATTAACCAGCATTGTAATACCACCTCCCTTCTGCTTCCCGCTGAGCTGTTTATTTCGGTCTGCACGGACCGTCTTGAAGCCGGGTACAGACGCATTACAGTCCGGGATGTGTTCATGCAGCCATGTCTCAGTGAAGCACATAATACTGCACTCTCTGTACTCTTTTTGAGACCTTGTTAGCATTTCAAGCTTGTCCATCTTGTTAGCTAGCGATCTTACGTTACCCATCACAACAGTTGGAAGAAATGGTTTAAATCTCCACCGTTTTTCTCTCTGCCTTACCCCTGCTCTGCAACCTCTTCTCTTCCTCTTTAACTCCACTGGGATTTGATGTATTATTTCGCTGAAAATTTTGATTTGGGAGAGTTTTAACAGTTGATCATGGTTGTAGACAATTTTTCCATTGCCATGGATGCTCATCATAACAACTTGTGAAAAAGGCTAAATATATGTAGAAAAATCTCCTGAGTTGCAGAGATTTCAACTCAGCATAAAAAAATCAGCCAAGAAAAACCTAATCTGACAGGTAATGTCAGAAAAAGACAACAATATATAAAAAAAACCTCAAGCAAAGGGAGCTGTTACAAGTTGCTGCCACCTAGCGGCGCATTCCAGAACGGAATATATAATAATATAATATATATAACCATATCAATTACTTTGTTATTACCACCCTATTTCTTTCACTAACAGTCTTTCATGAACTTGAGACTCAGAGTCTTCTGGGAGTTTTTTCTCCAAATGAAAATCAACAGTTCCAAGGCCATAACCAATGTATGGTCACAGGGCCACAGTCCATGTCAGTTGACAGGCCACTGTGGAAACAGTCCATCATAAGCAGTCTTTCTGTGAATCTTGCTCAACATTTCATACATTTGTTATGCTGAAGAGCTGTAGGAAAAGTCTCAAATTGTTCATGACATTAACCAAAAATGGTCCATGAGATGCCTATGGCAAAAGTCTATTAACTTATGTTTGCTAGAGTCCATATGTGAAAGGGGGCTGGGGATAGTAGGGCTGAAAGGGGGTCAACCACGGGACCAGTCCCGCATGACAGACAGGAAACAATTGGGGGGGGTGCTGGACATTGCAGTGGGACAGGCTGGTGTTTCCTTTTCTGTCTGTTTTTGTCATCTTTGGTCATTTCAGTTTCAAAAGGTGGTCACAGGACATAAGCAAGTTTCTGTGCAAGACTCTGGAGCGTCCCTTACCCTTCTCTGGTCTTACTTCTTAAATGGGGAGGTCTGGACCCATTTTTCTCACTACAGTGTGTATAGTGTCTTCCCAATGGTTACGGAGTTTACCTGGTCCTCCTCTCGGTGTCAAATTTTTGACTAGGACCCGCTCACCAGGTTGTAACACAGAACTTCTCACTTTCATGTCATAATGCCTTTTACCTCTTTCAGCAGTCTTCTGAGCATTTTTGCTGGCGATGGCGTATGCTTCTTCCATACTATGCTTCCATTTCTCCACGTAATCTTTGTGGTCACGGGACCCTGTCTCTGCATACAGTCCAAAGAGCATATCTACAGGGAGCCTGGGTGATCTTCTATACAGGAGACAAAATGGCGAATAACCTGTTACTTCACAACATGTGCAGGTATAGGCATACATGAGTTTGTTCAGACACTCCTTCCAGTTTAATTTCTGTGTTTCAGTGAGGGTCTTAAGCATCTGTAACAATGTTCTGTTCATGCGCTCGGCTTGACCATTCTCCATCGGGTGATAGGGTGTTGTTCTTGACCCGGCCACTCCACTGAGTTTCTTTAGCTGACTGAACAACTGATTTTCAAATTCTCCCCCTTGGTCATGATGAATGCGGGAGGGGAAACCAAATTTCAGGGCAAAATCATTAAAGAAGAGGTTTGCTGCAGTTTTGCCTGACTTTGACGTGGTGGCATATGCTTGTGCAAAGCGCGTGAAATGATCAACAATGACAAGGATGTATTTGTATCCTCCTTTACACCTTTCAAGATGGAGGAAATCCATGCAGACCAGTTCAAAGGGCTGTGTGGTTACAATGTTTGTGAGGGGAGCTCTCATTTCACGGCATGGCTTTTTCTGCTTGAGACATGTACAGGTTCTAGTCACATAATGCTCAACATCAGATTACATATATGGCCAGAAGAAGTGTTCGCGCACCAGCGATACCGTGCAGTCAACACCTTGGTGTCCCATATTGTTGTGTAGCTCCTCCAGTACTTTTCTTTTGTATTGCTCTGGCAGGACTAACTGCTTGCGGGCTGTAGTGACTTGGTACAAAATTCCATCACTGTCCACTTTCAGTTTAACCCATTCTTTGAACAGGCTTTTTGTTCTTGGGTCAAATGTTTTCAGCTTTCTGAATGGGGGCTTTGAACCTGNAGAAAAATCAGTAGCCCTCTTTGAATGGGTGCAGATGGGGAAGGAAGGGATACTTTTGGAGGAACAAGGCTCCAAAACTCCCCCAAACTTAATTCTGTTGGCTTCCAAAGTGAGAGTGTGAGAGGGAGGACAAATTTTCCTATGTTTTGATGTAAAAATGATGTCTGTCGCATAAAAACTGTGGCCAGGGCGACAAGTTGAAAAAAAATTTACTGTGTGATATTTTTCTGAGCTCCCACTCTGGTGATGTCATCACTCACTCTAAAGGACCACATACACACCCATTGTGAAGGCTGAAAAGGGCTGAAAAAGTTTGAAAACTTGAGAGGTTGTCACAAAGAAACGGTTAAAGATATGAAAAAAGTAGAAATGCTATGAAATAGGGGAAGGGAACGTCAACATTTTAAAGTTTAAATGGAGTCTCTAGGTGAAAGTATGGCTGAGCAGTGGAGGTTTGAAAAGTAGTGTACTTTTGGGGTCTTTTTCTCGTCCGTCCCATTCATTTTCAATGGGAGATTTTTGCGACGTTTTGGCGAATTGCGTGGCGAAAAATGCGTTTTTTGTAAATCTGTATGTAAGCACACTATTCCCGATCGAGCCGCACGTTTTGATGTGTAATTTGTGTGGGTGTTCTCAAATCTGTGGGAGGAGTAGCTGATCGAAATTTTGTACGGAAGAGTAATAAGAAGAAGAAATGCACCAGGATAACAATAGTGGCCTCATGCTCAGCCCGTGGCACTAATAAAGCACACAATGTGGATTCAACAGAATTACTTAAAGTATTTCACCTTTTTTAAACAGTTGCTTACCAATTTGTAACTTTTTTAACACACTTTTTAACCACCCTGAACCTTATAATTTGATACATTTTAAACCTTTTTATCGTTCCATTTTTAACTCTGTCATGAATTATGTGTTGTGTATTTACCACATTTTAACTCTTAACAGATCACAATAATATTTCCATTTAACCTGTCATGTGCACAGTGTTCTGAAAAACATAGGTGTTTATTACAGAGCTCTTCTAATGCAACTTCTAACCTATCACACTCTCCCCGACCAGATAAATGTCGTCCCGACATTAATGAAATGAAATGAAAATGAATGAAAATTAAATGAAAATTAAATGAAAAATACTTTATTTATCACAGAAGGGAAATTCCATCTTGTAAAAGCTGACTTTCTCTTTTTTTAAAAAAAATCAATATAACATGTATTCCACGCAACAACAACAATAA
>NW_007578575.1:167491-176959 GCF_000690725.1 Stegastes partitus
CATCCACTGCACAGCACCATCTCCAGGCAGAGGAGCAGCTTCAGTGACAGACTGCTGTCACTGTCCTGCTCAACTGACAGACTGAGGAGATCGTTCCTCCCCCACGCCATGAGACTCTTCAACACCTCTCGGGGGAAGCGATAACAGACACAAAATCCTGGAGTTACCTAACACCCACACCATGCACCTTTGGCACACACATTTTATTTTATTTTTTATATTTATTTTTATTTTATTTTATTATTATTATTTTTCTTTACACCGTAGTTACTATATTGTATCTTTTTATTTATCATACTACGATTCCTTTTATTTTATTTTATTGTACTAGAACACTGCATGCCCCTGTGTTCCCCTCTTGGAAGCTGCTGGAACTGTAAATTTCTCTTGGAGATGAATAAAGTATCTATCTATCTATCTATCTATCTATCTAATTATTTGGGGAAAATATGGTTTTATGTAATTTTTTGCAATATTTCTGTCAGAAAATATGTAATAACGTTGCCGTTAAATGTTGTAGTGGTACAAAAATCCCCTCAGGCATTATTGAGCTCTCTTTGTTTATACTACAACAATTATTTGGGGAAAATAAGGTTTAATGTAATTTTTAGGAATATTTCTGTCATGAAATATGTAATAACTTTGCTATTAAAGGTTGTAGTAGTAGAAAAATCCCCTCACACATAAATGAGCTCCTTTTATTTATACTACAACAATTTTATTGGGAAAATCTTGTTTTATGTAATTTTTATGAATATTTCTGTCATAAAATATGTAATAACTTTGCCATTAAAAGTTGTAGTAGTACAAAAATCCCCTCACATATAAATGAGCTCCTTTTATTTATACTACAACAATTACTTTTGGAAAATCTTGTTTAATGTAATTCTTATGAATATTTCTGTCATAAAATGTATAATAACTTTGCCATTAAAGGTTGGAATCGTACCAAAATCCCCTCACATATAATTGAGCTCCTTTTGTTTATACTACAACAATTATATTGGGAAAATATTGTTTCATGTAATTAATACGAATATTTCTGTACATAAAATTTCAAAAAGTACACTATTAAAGGTTTTATTATCCCTTCAATTACCTCACAGTGATCAACAGCTATTCACATGGGCGCCTAGTTGCCTTTTCAACCAATCAGAAGAATGGTGGGTGGGGTATATATATATATATATATATATATATATATATATATATACATATATATGTGTGTATATATATATATATATATATGCTAAGTATATGTACAGGTAGGGGAACACTGTTAATTCCTTCTTACATATGACCAACCTTATGTGAAAGTATTAGTTAAAGTAAGTGTTAGTTTTTTGTGTAAAGATAGGGCCCCAAACGCGGCCCCCCATAAATTTTTTTTACTGGACCCTGTCAAAATTTGAAAAATAAAATGGTTCAAATTTAAGCAAATAAGCTGAATGAACAGTAAAGTTCAATGTTTTGGCCAACATTAATTACCTTATGTAAAAAATAAAATGAAAATCTACTAATGGAGAGCTGTGATGTCAGCTTTTTTTCTTCAGACATGTTCAATTTGTTTGATTATACCAATATTAGTGCATTAGAAGTAAGACAGTTTACTTAAGTTGAGTGAGCGGCCCAGCCCTTCGTATATTTTTCTGTATGTGGCCCTCAGGAAAAAAAAGTTTGGACACCTCTGCTCTAAGTTGTCCGTAGGTGTGAGTGATTGAATGAGTGGTTGTTTGTGTCAGCCCTGCGACAGGCTGGCCACCTGTCCTGGGTGTACCCTGCCTCTGGCCCTAAGCCAGCTGAGATAGGCACAGCCTCCCTGCGACCTGGGCAGCCCAGATAAGCGGTAGAAAATGAATGAAAATGAATGATGAAAAATGAATGAATGTATGAACATATGCGTTGACAACTGGTGCCAAATGAAGCTTTGATAAATGACATTACAGCATAATCTTAGCTCGTCTTCACAAAAGGTTTTCAGCTTTGCATTTTCCTTTTTTATCTTTAGGCATTTCATTGAAGACAATGGGGAGAGCCAAAAAAGGAACAAAAGCAACGCGCAAGGATTTTTGGGCAATGGCTGGTGGAATAGCAGCCCTTGTCAAAACAATGAAGAGCTTGAATATTACAAACTGGGATACAGGTTATTCCGCGGCAATCTGGTCTGAAATATCTAAGTCTCTATTTGGTCAGGACAACCTAAAAAACTGGCATTGGCTATGGGTCATGTGGTCCAAAAACAGAAAAGGAGTGAGAGATTTGCTAAGCCCACAAAAGTCTGAAACTGAAGTTAGGGAGGCAACAGCAAGCTCAACTTGCAATAAAAAAGTTGACATTGATGAGGAAAGTAAACAAGAAGAGGCAGCGGACATGATGACGGATGATGACCCACAAATTAATAATAATGAAAAGCAAGAAGAGACAGTTGGTCAGACTAAAGACACATCAGAAGATGAACATACAAATGATGATTTAAAAACAAATGAAGATGAAAAGCAANATCACTGTCCACTTTCAGTTTAACCCATTCTTTGAACAGGCTTTTTGTTCTTGGGTCAAATGTTTTCAGCTTTCTGAATGGGGGCTTTGAACCTGACAGTTTACATTGTAACACAGGGCATATCAGTGGATCTGCTTTTTGTGCTTCGCTTAACTGTTCTTTGGGTATGGGACTTATCGATGCTGCAGCTTGTTCGCCCTCTGCTACGACTGACAGAGACACAGCTGTGATCGACCAAGTTGCAGGCAACTCCTCTTGAACTTCGACAGCCTGGATGGCAGCTGCAATGGTGTCAGGTGGCAGTTCCTCCGAACAGACTCTCATCAGTGTCTCTACGTCCAGCGGCATCCTCGACAAGGTATCTGCATTGACATTTTCCTTTCCTGGTCTGTATTTTATTGTGAAGTGGAAGTCAGCTAACTCTGCAACCCACCTGGAAGTGGTTGCATTTAACTTGGCTGTTGACAAGATGTCGGTAAGTGGGTTGTTATCGCTATAGACAGTGAAGGTTGGGGCATAGTACAAATGATCACAAAACTTGTCAGTGATTGCCCATTTTAATGCAAGAAACTCTAATTTTCCTGAGTGTAGATGGTAATTTCGTTCAGAAGCAGTTAATGTCCGGGAGCCATAGGCTATCACACGCATTTTATCATTCTGGTTTTGGTATAAGACTGCTCCAAGGCCATGGTTTGATGCGTCTGTGTGGAGGACGAAGGGCTTTGAGAAGTCTGGGAACCCGAGAACTGGTGGCTCAACCAGGCAGTCTATCAGCTGCTCCAACACACGCTGATGTTCTTCAGTCCACGCAATTGGTTTGTGGGATGGCACTCCTTTCTTTGCTTTAGCTTGTCTTGTATTTATCCTGTTTCGTGTCACTTTGTTGTCTCCTGCTGTCCCTTTTAACAAATCATAAAGTGGCCCAGCAATATGGGAGAAGTCCTGTATGTATTGCCTGTAATAACTTAACAAGCCCATGACAGCTCGTAGCTCTCCTACATTACTTGGTCTCTTATCTTTCAAGGCTCTCACAGCGATGGTGTCAGCTGGATCGATTTTACTGTCTTCGGCTGAAACGACTCTTCCAAGGTAGCGAACCTCGCATTTAAATAGTTTGCACTTGCTGGGCTTCAGTTTGATCCCATACTTCCTCAACAGCTGAAGAACCTTTCTGACGTGGTTCACGTGATCCTCAAACAACTGACTGTGTCATCCAGGTAGGGGATGCAGATGTTGTCTCGCACTTCTTCCAAACACTCTTCCATACACCTTTGAAAAGCTGCGGGCGCGTTCATTAATCCAAATGGAATCCTTGTCCACTCATGCAGGCCCCAAGGAGTAACAAATGCAGTCAAATGTCTGCTGTCCTCATCCATGAAACCTTGGTGATAGGCTTTTCCTTGGTCCAACAAGGAAAACCATGAGTTGCCACCAAGACTGTCAAGAATGTCCTGCACTCGAGGGATTGGTTGTCTGTCAGGGTGAGTCTTTTTGTTTAGTTCTCTATAGTCTGCGCAAAGACGTAGACTTCCATCTTTTTTCCTCACACACACAACTGGTGAAGCATAAGGCGAGTTCGATTTCTTCATCCATCCTTGTGCAATAAGTTTATGTAAATAGTCTTTCATTTCCTTATACAGAGGTTTTGGCACTGACAGGTAGGTGCATGCTACAGGGTCTATGTCTTTCAATGAAATGCTCAACTTCAGTTTCTCAATATTCCCAATGTCATCGTCTGACTTTGAAAAGGAGGAGCATTCATCACGAAGCATGTTCTGCACTATTATTCTTTCAGTTTCACACAGATGTCTCAAGTCAATAGGTGGGTCCCATTGTGAATCAGTAACTTGCTCACTCTCTGCATTCACCTGACTTACTGATACTTGGGGGCAATGGTCAGGTTTCTCTAAAATGGTTGCTGGATAGACAGCCTGAACTTCCTGTAGGGTATCCACAACTGTTCTTCCTAACAACTCGATATCATAATCAGTTGGATTTTGTACATCAAGTACTATGTAGGGTGAAACATCACTTCTGAGCGTTATAACAGTGTCACAAAACTCAAGGCCTTCAGTCCACTGAGGTTTTGTGTCAGGCTCAAATAGAAGTGTAGTGTCTTTCATTAATGGCCGTGTTTGCACCTTACAGTCAATCTGGATAGAGGTGTATTTTGGTACAATGACTTTCTCTTTTGTCGTTTTCACAACATAATCACAGGACTCTTCTGCAGTTACTAGATTAATGTAGGTTGGAACATTTTCTCTCTCCAGGATCAGGAAAGCTCCTCTTAATGTGTCATGCAGCTGTTCTCGTCTGTTAGCATCAAGTGGTTCTGTGTTACTAGTTTTCACTATTTGCTCAGTGACATTGAAACCTACGATCGGTTGTGACAGACTTCCACCTCTCATCACTAACATGGGAACAACAAGCTCTTTAAAGTCAGTTCTCTCAGCATCTAACCCAAAAGTAACCTCAATGAAACCCTTGTAAGGCATGCACTGTCCATTAGCAGCTATAATTTTCAAATCGTCAGGTGCATCGAGTAACTCAGAGACATCTCAACCTTTCTTGGGGCAAATATCTCTGCTTCCACTTTTCATCAACAATGCAGACTTGTGAACCTGTGTCCCATAATGCTTGAGTTCTATGGCCTTGTATGTAGCAGTCAAGCAAGCACTGTTTCCCTATCAGTTCAACAAGGTGAGATTGGCTGTCCTTTTTCTTCGCGTGGGTGGCATATGCTCTTGGGGAACAACGCTGGCTTGCCTGTGAGTGAGAGTGCTCTTTACATCGTTTTCTGTGTTTCGACCAATGTTCAACTTGACAGATTTTAGAGCAATAAGTGTCTTTTTTGCAGGATGCACATTGTCTGAGTCTTTGGTCTTTTCCACGGACACCACAGTATGAGCAATATTGTTGGGACTTTCCATTGTTGCTGGTTACTCCCTGTCCCCTGGGGGTAACCTTCCACCGTTAAAAGGACCATCTCTTTCTTGCCTGGTTCCTCTCACCCTGCAACCTGCAAGTGTTCAGTGCTTCCACATCTGTAGCAATGAGTGCAATAATCACTTCCATTTTTCTGGCAGCTGAAACATTTTTGACATTCCAATCAAAGTGATACTTTAGTTCAAATTTGGAGAGAAGGGCTTCCAAAAAGAGGACAGTGGCAGCATCTGGCAAGCCAGTGTAATAATTGACTTTATCAGGGTGGGACGAGATTTGACTGAATGAAAATGTTTGTTTTTGTTTCTCCACTTCTTGTTTTAGTTTGTCATTTTCTTGTCTGAGCATATCATTCTCAATTTCAAGTACCACATCTTAAACGTTGCTACGCAGACCCCTAGTACTTCAAGGTACTAGGGGTCTGCGTAGCAACGTTAAGATTGTTTTGGCTCGGACCAGCTACTCCTTCATCATCCAGAGACCTTTCCTTTTCTACGTTTGGGGGTGATGTGCTTGGTGAAAGCCTTTCCATCACTCCATGCAAACCGTGTTGTCCCAGCTGCTTTGTCAGGAAAATGCCACCCACAGACCCTCGAGTTGTAGTTCGGGGTGAACTTGTCCCACCTGTAAAAGAAAATAAATGGCAATTAATATTAATGTGCAAGTTCACATTTCACATGAACTAGTTCAAAGTTCAAAGGAAAATGAATAACTATCACAGTTCACCAATTCACTTTTGATCTAGTAACTCATAACTAGTTAGACTAGTTCACTTAGTTCATGCTCAAATCATGAAGTTTTTTTAGATACTGGAATTTATAGCAAAATAAACTTCTTCACTCCTTATCAACTAGTTCATGCACAACACTGACAACATCTTCCATATCAGGCTCCCTCTGACTTGCAGAACCAACTTCTTTTATCGGATGTGTGGTTTAGCTAGGTCTACTAGAATCATTTAAGTCAGCCTCATTTCAAAGTCTAGTGATTTGTTATATAGCACAGATACTGGCTGTCTTCCTTGGAATACACACATTACTGGTAGCAGTTCAAGAAAGATAACGACAACCTTAAAAGCACTTCGAAGTGCTGACAAAAGAAACAAAGTTAGCACCTGCTTGTGGTCCCGTTTGGGTAGCTAGTAACCGCGAGTCGGTTATTATTGTTAATCATCTGAGATCCAGCTTACTTACTGTATCAACCTAAGCCATTTCTTCTTCTCCTTCTCGTCACGGGAAAATCGGTAAAACAAAATCTCTTTGTTGATGTCGTTTCGATTTGAACAACACGGGACACAGCACTGCACCATGTTAACCGAGCGCTTAGACCATTAGGATGTTAAGCTACTGGACACGGAAATGGCTTTTTTGGACATGGTGACGTAGACACTAGCCATGCCCATTGGTGAGTGTCACAGAGTGTGGAAATGTTTAGGCTGGCTTAGTTTGGTTATTAAAACATCTCATCTGTAGGTGATCAGGGTTATCCAGTGGGTGCAAGTTTGGTATCAATTTATCCTCCTCCAGTTGCAGTCATTTCTCTTTTATGGGCTGTGATACATTTTTTGGCACTGAGCTTAATGTCAAACCACTTCTTAAAAATTTTGCCAGCGATCTGTCCTCTAACCCAACAGAAATAATAACTGCGGTGATTATCTGATCCCATGTAGCATTTTTTCTTTCGCTGCTTATCCCAGTATCAAACAATATTTTTTTGTTAACTTCAACCTGCTGACAATTACCTTGATTTCAGTTTCAGGAAAGTTCCTCTTTTCCTTTTTGCCACGATCATGACGACAGGTGAGGAAAAAAAAAAAAAAATCACTTGCATATAAAGAGGTGTGTTGTTGTCATATATGGTGATTTGGAAGCATTTCTTAAGGCATTGTGCACAAGCATGGAGCTTAAGAACAAGCGGGATTTGTCAACACTTACCACCGACTTACTGATGTGCATATGACCCCCATACACGTTTGATCAATACAGATTTTCTATTTACAGACACTCTAAATTTCACATGTACGACAGAATTTAGAACCTTTTCTACGCACTGATGATAAATGAGGCCCCAAGGGCCTATGCTAAGCAGGATTTGGGGTTAGCGAGGGAACTTAAGGTTAAATCCTGGGGCCTCATTTATCATCAGTGCATACGCACAGATATGTGCGTAGAGTGTGCGTACAAACATTCCTACGCAAAGTATGGAATTTATCAACTTGTACTCATGCGTAGGAATTTGCATAAATATACGCACACCTCTTACCATGCGTACGCACATAATCTAGCGGTAGAACAGTGAAAATACAAATAGAAAGTATTCAGGGATTTTGACCAACGGCACATTCCAGCGTGAGGTTGGAGACATATACAGCATTTCCAGCCACCACTGAGCAGGATCAAGGCGGCAGTGTTGGATGCCATAACTCCCCTGGCCCCAGCCTACATCCAGTTCCCTTACAGCCATCACCGATGAGCCCAAATCAAACAGGAACTTAACACCGTCGCTGGATTCCCAAACATATGTGGAGTCATAGATAGCACCCACATCACAATCAAAGCAGCATCACTAAACGAGCTTAATTTTGTAAATAGAAAACAGTTTCATTCAATCAACGTACTGATAATTTGCAATGCACATTTGTCGCTATCCGTTGTTGTTGTTGCCCAGCGGCTTGGAGGAACGCACGACTCATTCATAGAGCAGAACAGCTCTGTGGGTGGGTCTCCAAGCAGGAGCTGCTGAAGACGGCTGGCTTACTGGTGAGTGTCACAGAGTGTGGAAATGTTTTAGCTGGACTTTGTTTGGTTGTTAAAACATGTCATCTGCAGTTCGTCCTCCTCCAGTTGCAGCCATTTCTCTTTTATGGACTGTGATGCGTTTTTTGGCACTGAGCTTAACGTCAAACCACTTTTTAAAATTTTTGCCAGTGATCTCTCAAATCCCACTTGTTCTTAACCTCCGTGCTCATGCACGTTGCCTTCAGAAACGCCTCCAAATCACCATATACGGCAACAACACACCTCTTTATCAGCAAATGAATTTTTCCCCCCCTCACCTGTCGTCATCATCATGGCAAAAAGGGTGAAAAAGAGGAACTTTTCTGAAACTGAAATCAAGGTAATTGTCAGCGAGGTTGAAGCAAACCAGAAAATATTGTTTGGTGCCGTGAAATGTTGGGATAAGCAGCGAAAGAAAAAATGCTGCATGGGACATGATAACCACCGCAGTTATTTCTGTTGGGTCAGAAGAGATCGCCAGCAAAATTGGTGGTTTGACATTAAGCTCAGTGCAAAAAAAAAAAACGCAACACAGCCCATTAAAGAGAAATGACTGCAACTGGAAGAGGACAAATTAATGCTGACCATTCATCCAGTGGACAGATGAGATGTTTTAATGTGCTGCCCTCACACTGCGTCAGCTTCGCACTGCTAGACAGCCAGTTAACATGTTCGAGCTACATTCGATAAACACACGCATGTACTGTTCTTTGATAGCTTTCAAACATCTTAGAAAACTGAAAATAAAAAAACACTTATATCTGAAGCCATTTATGTAGACTGCAAGCTACAGCTCGATTTTAAACATTGCAGGCCACCCTTCGTACGCGACGACTTCAATTGACTCCAAAGCGCTGTCGGCTCTGGCTCGAACGAGCAGCGACCGTCTACAAAGTGCAATACTGAAGAGAGATGCTACAAAAAAAATCAATAGTGTTGTCAAGGAATAGTGTAGGGTAAAAAAAATCAACCCACACATCAATCCATCCAGGCAGGTTATACTACCATAATTTCAATAATCTTTTCTCCTTTTACTTAATCGGTTTCTCTGGAAACGTATTATTCTATCCTATGGATATGGATTCTTTCACGCCAAGGCTCATCTATCCGAGGAACGTTGTACTCGCTCTTAGAGCTAAGTCCCGCACAGGTGAGGTTCCGTGGTTACCTGTGGACGTAAGGAAGCCATACCGAGGCTGCAGAGCCGGCGCTAAGCTAAAAGCTAAGCGGCTAGCAAAAAAGTGGAGA
>NW_007578575.1:182084-197060 GCF_000690725.1 Stegastes partitus
CAGAAGATGAACATACAAATGATGATTTAAAAAAAAAATGAAAATCACAGACAAGAGAGGATGACAATGCCAACAGTGGCCCAACCTCAACAGAGAGTTGGATTGTATAAAGAACAGTGGAGAAAATTGCCAGCAGTAAAAAAGTTTAAAATTACTGTAAAAAAAAGATAAATGGCAGAAAATAACTCCATTGCATGGTTACACAAAACTGAGGAGATCATGGACCAATGTGTTATACAGTAGTTTCTGAAAGAAAAATCCATGCTGTACTCTTGCTTTCAAGAGTCAGCATATTAAAGCTTCTCACAGCAGGAAAGTTAACAGCCCATATTTAAATATTCATGCTATTTGTACTTTTCCTTCCTGCAGTGCAAAATACTTGTTTAAAATGAAAAGGAAGCCAGTTGCAAACACCCAGGTCATAATATCTGTGCAACAAATAGATAAAATTGCACATAAGGCAAGTGAAAGGAAATTCAGACCAGCAACAAATACAAAAAGAGGGAGAATTGCAAGGTCCCTACACAAAGGAGTGAGTGAGGTCTTCTATGGCAAACTAAAAAAAACTCCTGTTGCTGAATTGGTCTCTGGAAACATAACCCGAAGTCTCAATAAAAATGTTCTCAAAGTGATCAGATCAGAGTTTAGCAAGAGCAAAAGGATTCACGATGATGTTTTCATGGAGATGTACCTGACACAAAAAATCATGAAGGACTGTGACTCTCAATTTATCAAAATGCCTGGGTACATACAACACTTTCAAGTTGACCCATTTGGAGTACATATGTAAACCGAGAAAGGAATATGCATCCTTGTGCAACATCTCAGAAGAAAGACCCCAATGACCTTGCACCTTGATGCTACTGGGAATGTTGTATCCAAAGGTCCTGGTCAGACCAAGAGACTGCTATATTACTGCCTTACACTTCCTGGAGATAGTCACAGTGTTCCTCCCCTTCCAGTCTGTGAAATGCTGACAAATGAACACTCTATCCCACCAATCACGTTCTGGCTCATGCAGTTTCGTCACAAGCTGTCACAGTATACAAAGCTACGCGTTCATCAGGTTGAAACAGATTACAGTTGGGCACTACTGCAGAGTGTTCTTATGTCTTTCAACAAGGAGAGCATTGACAGCTACTTGGACAGGGCATCTGCCATTTGTGCAGGAAAAATGACATGGAAGGAAATAAAAACACTTACAGTGCTACACATATGCTCTGCACATGTGTTGAAAGCTGTTATACATTCCATCGGGAAAAAAACAGATGACAAAGGTTTAAAGGCTTTTGCTACCTTTGCATTTGCAAGGTTGCAAAACACAACCTCAATGACCTCTGCCCTCAAAATCTTCAGGTCACTTTGCACTGTTTTGTGTGGAAAACAAAACAGCAGTGCTGTTCTATTTCATCTGGAGGCCATGCAGGACTTGATAAAGAAAGGCAATACACCTGATTTGGATGAGAGTGAAAAGCTAGAAGACAGCCCGCAAGTCAAGAAGAAAGTGATGATGATCGAAGACATGCTCACACAATTATTGGCAGATCTCCATTCACAAATGCATTTAAGAAGGTGCTGGAGGAGGTACAGAGCAACCTTGAAAAAGAGGATGTTGTGACCGAGCATTACACCAGCAATCAGTATTACTGCCCAGGTGTTCTGGATTTTCTTTTTGAGAGCTACCTGGGCATTTTTCCCCTCTGGAGTGGTCTGTTGTTGGGAAATTTGCAAAGGTATGCATTAGACAAAGATGACAACAGCCTTGGCCCAAGCAAAACAAGGGACACCAACTGTCACGTGGAAAGATGGTTTGGCATTGTCAAACATTCAATCTTGAAAAAGCAGAGGCGACTGAGACCTGGGACCTTTGTCCGAAAAATGTTTGGCTCTCTACAAGGAAGATACAGAGAACACGTGATATGTTATGGCTTCTCAGAAGAGCTACTCCCTAAACAGAGGCTTCGTGACATCTCTCAGTCACAGGAAGGTTGGGCAAAGAGAGGTGGGGACAAGCCCCGCACTGGCACCTCCAAGTATTTCTCCTCTCCAACAACTGTCACTGCACCAAAGACAGCAAAATCAGCTGTAAAAACTGGCAATCTTCTCCAGAAGACCACAGATGACAAAAGCAGCAGCAGCAGTACATTCACAAGTGAAGGATCCAAGATTGCAACAGAGGTACGTTTTTAACTGATTACTAACAAACACCTGACACATGACACAGCTCTTCCTGAAACCATCTTGTCTAAAATACTCACAAAATTCAAAAACATAACTTAAAAAAAAAAAAAAAAAAAAGTATACATCAATCTGGAAGCTGTATAAACACCTGACACATGACACAGCTCTTCCTGAAACCATCTTGTCTAAAATACTCACAAAATTCAAAAACATAACTTAAAAAAAAAAAAAAAAAAAGTATACATATTTATCAACACAAATTGAGTTGGCCTTTTTTTTAGTAATGGTTTTCTATACCAGTGCACCAGAATGTACACCAACAGTTTTGAAAACTTTTAAATCAAAAGTGTTTGCAAATACTGCATGATGAGATGCTTTTATTGTTCATATCCTTATAGGTTAATTCCCTTTGGACCAGCAAACCAACTGAAGTTGTTGTGGCTGTTGTAAAAAAATGCTGCAGAGAATCTGCATTTCATTTTCTGGCACAGGGAATTTCAGACTTTGAGCCCAGATGAACTTGTGATGGGGGAGGTAATATTATCTTCAAAACTGTTGTAGAGCCAGTTTCTTTATGTCTTTTAATCATTCATCAGTTAATGTTAATGAAACACTTTACAAGTTTATGTATAAGTTCAGTGCTTTATTAGATTATTTCACAATAGATAGCAAGGTCAGTAATTCTGAGTGTGACTTCTGATAAGCTAGTTTTAGCTAAAGGGTTGGATGTTTGATACATTCACAAACATTTCAATTTCAATTATATAATAAGTAAGTTAAATGCATTCTCTACATTACCCTGCATTTGTGTGTCATTCATTTTTCCTGCCATTTCTCCCAAAGGTCATTGAAAGTTACATCAGAGTCTTCCTCAATTCTAAGGACACTGCTGATCAACTGTACCACTTAAATCACTACAGCATGGGTGCAATTTTGCATGGCACTAGACAGCAGATGGCCAGACAAGGGTTACAAAGGGTGAGAGAAACTTCTATTTCAAATTCTGTAAGTTCTTAGATAATAAACAAAATTATGGATTAAACTATGTACATACATTCCAAGTGTTTTTATTGCTGTTAGAAAATGTTCTTTTTAGATAATACATTGATTATTGTGACATCGCCCTTTTTGGGTTGGTCCTGTGGTGAAATTTACATAATGAAGTCTGTGTGGTTAGTTACTGGATGTATTATAAGAATAAGAAAGATGAATAACAGTTTTTAAACATATTTGTCAGGTCAAAGTTGATGACTATGATGGAGTCATTGGATTTGTCAACATAAATAATGTGCACTGGAAGTTTGTGGTGAGCATGCAGCTATTTATGTAGTAACATGTACCTTCACATTATTATATGACTCTTGACGTCAACATTTTAAGGTCATTAACCCTACCATCAAGAATTTAAAAATAAATAAAAAAAAAAGGTCTTGTAACTTTTGTCTTTCACTACAAAATGACTTTCAGTAAATGCACTTTCAAAAGTGTATTATTGTTAACGTTGGTTTTGAAGTCTTGCATAATTAAAGCTTAATTATATGATTACTGTTCCTGATTATTGATTGAAAAGCACTTTTCTTCAACAGTATCTCCATGCCCTTTCAAACCACATTTTTGTGGTTGATCCTCTGCAAGTGTCAAATGAAGTTGAGGACTCCAGAAAAGCTGGCCAAAGATTGGGGTAATATTAAAGAGATTTTTGAAAATTAGAACATACCATAAAAATATACCTGTGCAGAAATTAATTCCAAAAAAATCAAAATTGGTTTTGCTTTACTCCTGTAGACAGTATTTCAAGATGCGCCGTAATAGACTTGGAAAAGAGGACTGGGTGGACATCAAGTGGCAGCCGAAGCAGATAACAGACAGCTTCCAGAAAGACAGCACCAGCTGTGGAGTCTTTGTCATGCAGGTGATGTTAAGCTAAATGTTATGATATAATTGATTAGACAAAATGTGTGGTACTGTTTAGCTACAAACATAGTACCTGTGTTTTTTGTCATCTATACAGATGGCCAAGATGACCATAATGGAGTTTCCAAAGATACCACAGACATTTCAAATTAAATCATCCAAAAAATCTATGCAGAAACTCAGAGGAGACATGGCGGAAGAAATCCTCAGAGGATCCGGTATTTTTTTGTATATTATATTTTAATAAATATAATGTTAGGTCCTTACTGCAAACACAACATTTAAATATTTTATCTATCTCTATTATTAGTTTCAAAAGATGACTTCTGCTCCTTCTGTGGAAACGGGGACCATCCCAAAACTGCTGTAGCTGCTGTTTGGGTGAGACATAATTGTATAACTTTCCAGTGGGTTGAAAATTAATTATCTATGTTCAGCGTTAGGAGGCGTGTGTTGTAAAAGTGAAGATCTCGCGAGAGTATGCGTGACTTATGTTACCTTAATTGGTAGCCTTTTATCTATACTTTATCATCGTCAGGACTGATACGCTTGTCAGTGAGTTTTGTTTATTTGTTCTATATGAATACGTTAATATACAAACTATTGTAGCCTCAAGGTTGTAATTATGCTTTTATGTTTGTATTGCAGGTTTACAACCTACATAGGGGTGTGAATGTTTATGAGCGATTTCAATAAACATGAAATAAATCCTGAGTTGTTTCCGCCGTACTTTTTCTGACAACCCTTTCAGAGGGGAGTTTACAAAGCCTTAATAGGATCGAGTAAAATTCTGGACAATAATGTTCAATTGTATACAACATTACTTTATCATCTGGAATGTGGATAACCTTGAGATGATCTGGAGTAAAAAAAAACAGTGCAAAATATTAGAAATACTAATAAAGTTTGTTTTCCCATACAGATACAGCGTGAAACCTGTAAACGATGGTTCCACACGCATTGTCTTGGAATGACACCAGCACAGATGCCACACAAAGACACCCCTTGGTATTGTGTGTTAACTCTGCATAGTGTGCGAAAAGTGAGCATTTGCTGTAACTGGAGACTTGACTGGAGAATGTAAATACAGATATGTAAATATGTAAAATGTATTATGTATGAAAATTCATTAAAGCTGAAAATGCAAGACATGTGATTTTTATTTTGAAATGTGAATCTAATTAATCTGTTTAAGTACTACCAAAATATGTGTTGTAGTATAACTAAGAGGAGCTTGTTTATGTATGTAGGGGTTTTTGTACTACTACAACCTTTCATAGCAAAGTTATTATATATTTTATGTCTACAAAATTCATACAACTTACACGAAACAAGATTTTCCCCAAATAATTGTTGTAGTATAAACAAAAGGAGCTCATTTATGTGTGAGGGGATTTTTGTACTACTACAACTTTTAATAGCAAAGTTATTACATATTTTATGACAGAAATATTCATATAAATTACATAACACAATATTTTCCAAAAAATAATTGTTGTAGTATAAATAAAAGGAGCTCAATTATATGTGAGGGGATTTTGGTACTATTCTAACTTTTAATGGCAAAGTTATTACATATTTTATGACAGAAATATTCATAAAAATTACATTAAACCATATTTTCCCCAAATAATTGTTGTAGTATAAACAAAGAGAGCTCAATAATGCCTGAGGGGATTTTTGTACTACCACAACCTTTAATGGCAAAGTTATTACATATTTTCTGACAGAAATATCCCCAAAAAATTACATAAAACCATATTTTCCCCAAACAATTATGGTAGTATAACTTGCCTGGATGGATTGTTGTGTGGGTTGATTTATTTTACCACCAGCATCTCTCTTCAGTATTGCACTTTGTAGACGGTCCCTGCTCGTGACAGCGCATTGGAGTCAATCAGTCGTGGCGTACAAAGGGCGGCCTGTAATGTTTAAAATCGAGCTGTAGCTTGCAGTCTACATAACTGGCTTCAGATATAAGTGTTTTTTCTCTGAAAGCAATGTTCTGTTAATTACTTATTGACACGGGATCAGCGAATCTGTGAATATCTTTCTAACTTTACCTAACGTAGCTAAAGTGAGCTACGCGGGTTAGCTGCTAACGGCTCTTATCACAAACGGAGTGACAGAAACAGAAGCGTCTGCTCTAAAACACATATGTAGTGTAGTTCATGCTTGTGCACACTTTTACTTACAGCCAAATATTTGCCAAGGCAAAAGCATGTATGAACAATTTAGCGATGCCGTGAAGCTCTAATAGCAGTTACAAGTCGAACTCTCTTCACGGAGACGACGAAGAATCAAAGATAGTTCACAATGTATTGGTAAGATGGCTCATTCTGCCGCAAATTCAAAAACCAAATACATCGCACAGAGCGCTCACTCTGACAGATTTTCAAAGAACTACAAAAAACAACTTTTTAACTTTTTAATCCTACTTTTTAACTTATTTAGCTTATGTTTTTACTCAACTTACACACATGAACTTCAAAGACAGCACATATACTAAGTTCAGCTAAAACATCTCACATTCTGTGACACTCACCAATAAGCCAGCCATCTTCAGCAGCTCCTGCTTGGAGACCCACAGAACTGTTTGGCTCAATGAATGAGCCACCTGGCAACAATGTTCGATAGCAACAAATGCGCATCGCAAATTATCTGTATGTTGATTGAATGAAACCCTTGTCTGTTTACAAAATTAAGCTTGTTTAGTGATGCTGTGGCTGCAATGTGGTGCAGTTGGTTAGCACTGTTGCCTCGCAGCAAGAAGGTTGCCAATTCGCGTCCTGGTGGGGGCACCGGAATCTTTCTGCGTGGAGTTTGCATGTTCTCCCCGTGCAGTGTGGGTTCTCTCCGGGTTCTCCGGCTTCCTCCCACACAGTCCAAAAACGTGCCTTTGCTCTAAGTCAGCTGGGATAGACTATAGCCCCCCCCCCCGCGACCCTAGTGAGGGATAAGTGATGTATAGATAATGTAGACTGATATATTTCTATTTATGCAGTTTTATCTTGCCTAGAGTGACTCTCACCAAACCCAAATCACACCATAGTAGTCACTCATCACAGCTACATGCTCATGTTTAATGCGTGCCAGTTTACTGCACAAAGTACAGCTAAAACCCAACGTTCATGTATACAGCAGCAGGTTTGAGCCAGATGAGGAAACCTGAGTCCGTCTCATTGGACATATACTGACCGTTGTGCTAGTAGATGACTACCGTAAATTCTGGACTATAAGCCGCTACTTTTTTCCCACGCTTTGATCACTGCAGCTTAAACAATGATGCGGCTAATTTAAGTAATTTAAGTGTGGCCCTGCAATGGACTGCTGACCTGTCCAGGGTGTCCCCTGCCTTCGCCTAAGTCAGCTGGGATAGGCTCCAGAACTCCCGCGACCTAAGTGAGGATTAAGCGGTGTATAGATTATGGATGGATGATGATAAATGAGGCCCCAGGATCCAATTGCAGAGGGAGGTGTTTAAAGAACAAATGTTTAAAGAAAATGAGGAAAAGTTTGTCCAAACTTTAGATTTGCTTTGGAATTCTGCATACAATGGTTAAGAAATATATTTTGATGAGGGAGGTAAAAGTTTTCCTTTGTGTGGTTTATGTTTCCAAATTACAAAAGGGAATGTTGGTCATACATAAAACAGTGGGTATATAAAAATATTTAAAAATAAATAAATAATTTAAAGTTTATTAAAAATTCATGCTTTTTGCGTCCGTGGATGTTTCAAAATGACTGGTTAAGATGTAGATCTCTATGTATAATTCATCAGCAAAAATTCCATCCATCTTCTTTCCATTGCTTTACCCTCAGTAGGAGGCTGGAGCCTATCCCAGCTGACTTCAGGGTGTGATGCCTCTAATACCCCTTTTCCACCAAGAAGCACCAGGTGCTAGTTCCGTGCTGGTGCTAGGGTCAGTGCTTAGTTGGTTCCAATCTAAGCACCGGTTGCTTTTCCATCAGCAAGGAGCCAAATTAGAGCCACGCCATACGCCACTGCATATGTAGCCATATATAAAAACAGACAAAGCACACTCACATTCACACCTACGGACAATTTAGAATCATCAGTTAACCTCAGAATGTCTTTGGACTGTGGGAGAAAGCTGGAACACCTGGGGAGAACTTTACAATGTTTTCTCATTCACCCATTCACACACACACATTCGCACACCAGTGACGACAGAGCTGCCATGCAAGGTGCTGCCTGCCATTGGGAGCAACTTTGGGTTCAGTGTCTTGCCCAAGGACACTTCTACTGTGGAGGGGCGGGGGATCAAACCACCAACCTTGCGATGAGAGGACAGCCGCCCACGTGTGTCGTGTGGTCAGCAAATGTAATGATATTGTTAGAGTTATGGATGAGAGCACAGTCATATGTGTACAGTGAGTAGAGGACAGGACACAGCACAATGCCCTGTGAAGACCCAGTCCTGAATGGGATGATGGAGGAGAGGTGGTTTCTTGTTCTGACCGTCTGAGGGGCAGTTTGTTAGAAAGTCCTTTGTCCAGTGGTAGGTGGGCTGTAAAAGCCCAAGGTTACTGAGGTAAAGTCTATGAGAAGCATCCTCACATAGCTCCCCTGGTGTTTAAAATCGTTCAGTGTAATGTGAAGAACAGTGACAATGACCTCCTCTGTAGTCCTGTTGCTTGTAGTGCAAACTGTTGTGGGTCATAGGTGGGTGGGGGGCTGGCTTTGCTGTGCTGTAGGACCAGCCTCTCAAAGTATTTCATAATTACTGGTGTCAGGGTTACCGAATGGTAGTCGTACAAACAGACTTTTTTGACAATGGGATAATTGTTGAAGACTTCAGGCAGGGTGGAATGATGGATGTGGACAGGGACAGGTTAAAGATTGAAGACTGTAGAATGCTAATTTGCATTTTCTTTTGATACACTTCCTGTTACACCATCAGGGCCAGCAGCTTTTCTTGGATTTACTCCTCTGAGCACACACCTTACCTCATGCTCCTGTCCAGTAAGGCTGTGGCTGTCTGAGGCTGGTGAGGGTGTGGTGTCTGTGCCTGCTTTTGTCACCTTTAAATAGACGAAGAAGCAGTTAAGTTCCTCTGCCAGTAGGTGGAATCAGAGCTTTTCTTCTGATTGGGGTGTATGCTGGGGCTACCAGTATGGACACGTGATCTGACTGGTGTAAGTGTAAAAGTACTGTTGATTTCAAGCCTTTTTTGAGGTTAGAATGAGCTTTATCCAATGTGTCTGATGTGTTGCTCAAATGCTGGGAGAACTGTTTTTAAACCTGTATGGTTAAAGTCCCCAGCTATGGTATGAGCTGCCTCTTAATATGTGCTCTGTTAAGAGATTATGACGCTGTACAAGTAATCTAGAGCTATGCTAGCACTAGCATCTGGTTAAATTGGAACAGCTATGACTATAACAACAGTAAACTCACGTGGAAGGTAAATGGTCCTGCATTTAACTGTCCGGCACCTCATACTTTGCTTTTGCTGGAGTACTTGTTTCTGTTCAAGCAAAATTCAGTTATCTCCACATGGCACCATTGGGAATGAGTGGGTGACATCATGTCTTTCTTATAAGCAGAGTACAACAGTCTTGTATAAGTTTGTAGGTGGAGATTTGTAGTTTTAGTTCATCCATTTCACTGTTGATTAATCTTTTGTTGGTGAGAAAAATGGTGACCGTTAGTGTGGCTGTTTCCTTAGCCTGGCAGATAGACCAGACCTGAATCCTTACTTTTGTGCCACATTCGGCGCCTGCTGGGGATGATAACTACTGATTTTAAGCCCGGTAACCTAGCTATAGCCTCTGGTGTATTGGACATAACGACTGATTACATTGTAGACCTGTGATCAAAGAATCGTGTTGGCTGTAGGTGGGATATGCACAATTAAAATTAAAATTGGCACTAAAAAAAGGAGGACCGTATATGTGTGGCACGTCATTTCATTTTTCATTTTCATCATGTCGGAGTTTGTTCATTTAATACTGGAAGTTCATACACAAGTACTCAGCTGAATCAGGCAGCCATGCACTGATCCTGACCAGCTGCTATATACACATGTGGACAAAATTGTTGGTACCTCTCAGTTGAAGAAAGAAAAACCCACAACAGTCATAGAAATAACTTGAATCTGACAAAGTTAATAATAGATAAAAATCCTATGAAAATTAACCAGTGAAAATCAGACATTGCTTTTGAACCGTGGTTTAACAGAATTATTTTAAAACATAAACTCATGAAACAGGCCTGGACAAAAATGATGGTACCCCTAGAAAAAAATGAAAATAATGTGACCATAGGGACATGTTCAATCAAGGTGTGTCCTCTAATTAGCATCACAGGTGTCTACAAACTTGTAATCTTAAAAAACTTGTTATAATACACCGTGCTCATTATTTAATTTCATCTTTGTATATAGAGTTCATTTCTTTTTGCTTGTTTATATATATATATTTCCTTTATATTGTATATAGTGTTTACAAAGGTTTTATTGTTCGACAAGTTCTTATATTTTTATATTTTTGTATTTTTGCACTAAAAGGCCTGCACCTTACGTTTCGTTGTACTTGTTACAATGACAATAAAACAAATCTGAATCTGAATCTGAATCTAGTCAGTCAGTCGGCCTATTTATAGGGTAACAAGTAGTCACTGTGCTGTTTGGTGACATGGTGTGTACCACACTAAACATGGACCAGAGGAAGTGAAGGAGAGAGTTGTCTCAGGAGATTAGAAAGAAAATTATAGACAAGCATGTTAAAGGAAAAGGCTATAAGACCATCTCCAAGCAGCTTGATGTTCCTGTGACTACAGTTGCACATATTATTCAGAAATTTAAGATCCATGGGACTGTAGCCAACCTCCCAGGACGTGGCAGTGGGAGGAAAATTGATGACAAATCAAAGAGACAGATAATACGAATGGTAACAAAAGAGCCCAGAACAACCTCTAAAGACATTAAAGGTGAACTCCAAGGTCAAGGTACATCAGTGTTAGATCGTATCATCCGTCGTTCTTTGAGCCAAAGTGGACTTTATGGGAGACGACCAAGGAGGACACCATTGTTGAAAACAAATCATAAAAAAGCCAGACTGGAATTTGCAAAACTGCATGTTGACAAGCCACAAAGCTTCTGGGAGACAAGACAAAACTGTAACTTTCTGGCAAGGCACATCAGCTCTGTGTTCACAGACGCAAAAATGAAGCATATCAAGAAAAGAACACTGTCCCTGCTGTGAAACATAGAGGAGGCTCTGTTATGTTCTGGGGCTGCTTTGCTGCATCTGACACAGGGTGTCTTGAATCTGTGCAGGGTACAATGCAATCTCAAGACTATCAAGGTATTCTAGAGAGAAATGTGCTGCGCAGTGTCAGAGAGCTTGGTCTCAGTCGCAGGTCGTGGGTCTTGCAACAGGATAATGACCCAAAACACAGCTAAAAACACCCAAGAATGGCTCAGAGGAAACATTGTACTGTTCTGAAGTGGCCTTCTATGAGCCCTGATGTAAATCCTATTGAACATCTGTGGAAGGAGCTGAAACATGCCGTCTGGAGAAGGCACCCTTCAAACCTGAGACAACTGGAGCAGTCTGCTTATGATGAGTGGGCCAAAATACCTGCTGAGAGGTGCAGAAGTCTCACTGACAGTTACAGAAATCGTTTGATTGCAGTGATTGCCTCAAAAGGTTGTGCAACAAAATATTAAGTTAAGGGTACCATCATTTTTGTCCAGGCCTGTTTCATGAGTTTATTTTTTTAAATAATTCTGTTACACCACAATATCAGATTTTCATTGGTTAATTTTCATAGAATTTTTATTTATTATTACTTTTTTTTCAGATTCAAGTTATTTATGTGACCATTGTTGGTTTTTCTTTCATTAACCGAGAGGTACCAATAATTTTGTCTAATTGTTGTATATAATTCACTGCTATCACCACATCTTAACTCAAGTATTTGTCTTTTACTGTAAATCAAAATGTCTCCACACTAAAAATGATAATAAGTTTGTGAAGAAGGAGACTGCATGGACAACATCCTCAGTTAACCACTTCCACTTCAACTTTCTCTGATGGAAGAACAGACCAACTTTTTCAGCAGTTTATTATTCTCTGTTCTTAGTATTTAGAGGTTCCATTTCTTGCCTTTGACTTCATCTCTGCTGTTGTTGTATAATCACAAAATGGTACATGTTGCTATTGTTGAAATTTGAAGTAGATATGCAGCATAAAAACATCAATACATTTAGGGCAAAGCTTCATTAATACCTTTATTGCACATTACAAAGTACAAAATTTAACAGACACCTAGACAGATGTGTAAAAGAATGTCATAAATGGTTGAATTAAATAATGTGTTGCACAGCTTAGAGTGAAGTGTGACAACTTACCAGTCACAAGACAAGTGTGCATTATGTGGAGGGGGAGCTGAATATGCAGTGCAACATCATTTTGATAGAGTATTTATTTTATTGCTATTTGCTATTTTATTATTATTTATATCATTTTTGCACTTTTTTCTTCGACTGTGACCAAATTAGCTGCTACACACACACACACACACACACACACACATATACACACACAGTTGTTTGACAATAAATAATATATATGAAATGAAATGAAAAATGAAATGAAATGAAAAATGAAATGAAATAAAAAACACTTTATTTATCCTAGAAGGGAAATTCAATATTGTAAAAAGCTCACTTAAAATTTTTTTAAAAAAAATCAATATAACATATATATACAACAATAATAATCAGTCAGTCAGTCAGTCAGTCAGTCAGACTTGTTCTTCAAGGTGATGGCTGTTGGCAGGAATAAATTTCCGTATCTCTCCGTTCTACAGCGAAACTGACGCAGCCTCCCACTGAACACACTCTGTTGATTCTTCACTGTGTTGTGGAGAGGGTGGGAAGAATCCTCCATCATCTTCATCTTCTTGTGCAGCATTCTTTTTTGAACAATCAGCTCCAGTGGTTCCAGAGTTATCCCCGGCACAGAACCAGCTTTCTTGATCAGCTTGTTTAGTTTCTTTAAGTCTCTGGTTCTGATGCTACTGCCCCAGCAGATGGCTGCAAAGCTGATTGCACTTTCCACAACAGACTTATAGAAGATCTGCAACATCTTGGTGCAGACACTGAATGATCTCAGCTTCCTTAAGAAGTAGAGTCTGCTCTGACCTTTCTTGTAGATATAGTCAGTGTTGCATTTCTAGTCTAGTCTGCTGTCCAGTTGAACTCCAAGATATATATATATATATATATACACATACATATATGCTATTTTATTATTTATCACTTTTGAACTTTTTTTCTTCAATTGTGATCAAATTAGCTGCTACACACACACACACACACACACACACATATATATATATATATATATATATGTGTGTGTGTATATATATATATATACACAGGACAAGGCCAGATATGACCTGCAGAGATCCATCAGGCAAGCCAAGAAGCATTACAGGCTGAAACTTGAGAACTGCTACACCATCTCAGACTCAAGGAGCATGTGGCAAGGACTTCAGCACATCACTGGCTACAGGCAGAGGAGCTTGTGGTCAGCATCCAGCCAGGAGGGACAAGAAGACTAGCTCAATGAGTTCTACTCCCGGAAAGCAGCTGGCCCAGACACCATCCCGGGCCGCGCGCTCAGAGCCTGTTCGTCGGAGCTGGTTGATGTCTTCACAAACATTTTCAACCTCTCCCTGGTCAGAGCGCGTGTTCCCTCCTGTTTTAAATCAACCACCATTGTGCCCCTCCCAAAGAAATCCCCTGTTCAGTGTCTCAATGACTATCTTCCCATTGCACTCACCCCTATTGTGATGTAGTGCTTTGAGAGGATAGTCATGGCACACATTAAGATCATGGTCCCCCCCACACTTGATCCATCTCAGTATGCGCATCGTCAGAATCACTCTACTGACGATGCTGTGACTGCTGCACTTCACACTGTTCTCATGCACCTTGATGGAAAGGACACGTATGTGAGGATGCCGTTTGTTGATTACAGCTCAGCATTTAATACTGTCGTCCCTCTGAGGTTGTGTGAGATGCTCCTCCTACTCGGTCTGGCACCATCCCTCTGGGTGCTGGACTTCCTCTCTGACAGACCTCAGTCGGTCAGAGTTGGGGGCCAGTCATCTGGCATCAGAAAGTTAAGCACAGGCTGCCCCCAAGGCTGTGTGCTGAGTCCAATGCTCTACTCCCTCT
This sequence comes from Stegastes partitus, assembly GCF_000690725.1. Lineage (NCBI taxonomy): Eukaryota > Metazoa > Chordata > Actinopteri > Pomacentridae > Stegastes > Stegastes partitus. The sequence continues at coordinate 196,394 of NW_007578575.1, forward strand.
TCACCTATGACTGTGTGGTCACTTAGAACAACACCAGCATTATTAAGTTTGCTGGCTGATCACTGGTGTTCAATGTACAATCCAGTTAACATGTGTCACCAGGCACTGTGCACTTTAAATGTTTATCTGCTGGGCGCCTGGATAGCTCAGCGGGTAGGGCAGGCGACCCATGTGCAGGGGCAGCGGCCCGGGTTCGATTCCACCCAGCGGCTCATTTGCTGCATGTCATTCCCCCACTCTCCTCCCCACGTTTCTCTGTCACTCTCTCACTGTCACTATCAATAAAGGTGGAAAAGGCCAAAAATAAATCTTTTAAAAAAAATGTTTATCTGCTGCTACATCACCTCATTGATGCTGCTACTTGTAAATAGTCCATATGCACCTTAGTTTCTGTCTCTTTTTTATTCCCTTGTATCTGTTTAAATTATTGTTTTATTTGTTTGTCTGTTTTTATACATATATTCATTATTATTATTATTATTGTTGTTGTTGCTGTTGTTGTTGTTGTTATGGGAGTATGCAAACGAGACAATTTCAGTGTTAAACTGTTGTTTTTCATGCTGCGCATATGGCAATAAATGTCTATCTATCTATCTATCTATCTATCTATCTATCTATCTATCTATCTATCTATCTATCTATCTATCTATCTATCTATCTATCTATC